>NC_072735.1:16337846-16491151 GCF_026930045.1 Uloborus diversus
CCAAGTTTGTCATTTATGACCAATTCATTGCAAATGAAAGTGTCTCTAACATAAAATAAAACCCCACCACCTCTTCTGCCTACTCTATCTTGTCTAAAAAAAATTATACTCAGTGAACATATTCATGGGTGAATACCCCCAGTGAACATATTCACAATCAGCAATGTGTGGTGTTCATATTTTGATACAAAAGTTTTTTTTATCTTTTGAAAATAGTTCGCTTTTGCTAACTGTTGTTTGTATTTTAAATGAAGGACAGTAAATTTTTTGCTTTTTTATAACCCTATTACATTCGTTTTTTTTTTTTTTTTTGAAAATGAGCGCTATTTCCCATGTGATCGGATTTATCGTGAATGCGGCGTTTCTGGCGCTTTTTATGCAGCCTGGCTCTTAATTATTGTCAGACAATGAAATTCTACCAGAATATGTCAGTACTTGTATCTTTAGTCTACGTTAAAAAGGGTGGCTGTACGAAAATTTTTAGAGCATTTTTGTAGTTTTTTTTCCTCCAAGTGTTGTTTAGGGATAGTTTTCTGAAAGTTTTCCCGCATATAGGTCTAACTTCCTGTTTTGAGTAGTCCTGCTTACATTCCACGCAAGCAAAAGATATATCAAACTATTATTATTATTCAAAAAATCAGTAATCCAACGTTATAAAGCACAAAAATTGCAGACACGTGTTTCGGTGTTAACACCGAAACACGTGTCTGCAATATTTTGCAATTTTTGTGCTTTATAACGTTAGATAACTGATTTTTTGAATTTTCAGCACAAAGGTATTTATTCGTTATTATTTATTTTATTTATTCTTTTTTTGACATAAATGCTATTTTTTTTAATGGAAGACTAGTTTAGAAACTATTTTTTAGTTCTGGCGACTATTTTTCTTACTATTTTTCATGTTTCATACTACTAAAGAAACTATTTTTAGTAGTGGTACTAGTGGCGGAACTGTGAAACTAACCTCATTCGGTATTATCAGAGCGGTCATCAAACCGTAAAAGTAGTTTTCCAGCAATGAGAGTGCTTCCGCAGAGAAAACACATTTTTGTCTGATTTAGTGGGGGAAAGCTTTGAGAGCATGCAAAATTCCACTTTTTCTAGACTCAATTTCCTTTTTATTTTTGAGTTCGGAATTCTATTTGGTCATATTTTAGTTTTGTATTTTATTAATTGTCAGCCAATGTGAAATTATACCAGAATATGTCAGTATACTTGTATATTTAGTCTTCATTTAAAAGGGCGGTTGTGCGAAAATCTGAAGAGCATTTTTGAAGTCCCCCCCTTCCCATGTGTTGTTCAGAGAGTTCTCTGTACGTTTTCCACGCATATAGGTCTAACCTCCTGTTTTGAGTAGTCCTGCTTACATACCACGCAACCGAGATATATCTATCGAATTATTTTTTGTTTTTTGGCATAAATGCTATTTTTTTAATGGGAGACTATTTTACATACTCTGCTTCTGAAGACTATTTTGCAGACTATTTTTCATGTTGCAGGCAACAAAAGAGACTATTTTTAGTAGTAGAACTTGTGGCGGAACTGAAATTGACCACATTCGGCAATATTAAAGCGAGCCCATCAAACTGTAAAAGTCGTTTCCTAGCAATGGGAGTACTTCCGCAGAGAAAAAACACTTTTTTGTCTGATTCCATGGTGAAAAGCTTTGCGGGCACGCGAAATTCTACTTTTTTAGACTCTCTTTTCTATCATTTTCTTTTTGTATGGTATTCTATTTTAAAGCATCAAAAAAGGAAAAAAAAATCTTGATTAAAGCTTTTAGTACGCAGAGTTATCCGTGAATTTTCACTTAAAATCCTACATGAAAAATGAATATTGGATAGGTTTTAAAATATATTCATTCTGATTTTCAACTGTCGTTCATAACTTGTTTTTTCTTCGTTCCATTTTTTTAACCAACTTCCAACTAGACGATATGAATGAGAGAATTGAATTAATTGTATTTTTAAGAACGAAATATTTCAATAAGTTAAACATGCATTTCACGATTCTATTCATTTTTCATTAATTTTGAAAGTTACAATAAATTATTTTTACGTTATCTTCGAGAAATATGTATTTTTTCGGAGATTTTACAAAATAAATTTTTGTAAACTTTGAAATTCAGAATTACTAAACTGAATTTTGAGAAATTGCGAGCGTGTGGGAAACCAAGCTTATATACTAAAAACACTCAAAACTTCTTAATATCTCTCTCTCAAATACCCATTCCACACGATATTTTTGGCAGAGTTACGGTAACGTTGGAGTTACCGAAAATTTCGGTATTAAAGCTTTTCTAAAAGGTTCAAAATATTTTTAAAAAATTGCCACTTAAGTTCCATTAAAATTTAAAATAATTCACCAAATGCGATTTACAAAGTCGCTGAATTCCATTAACTTTTTGATTAGAATTTCAAACAATTTGCAATGGAAGTAATATGATAAGCAGCTATAATTTACTTACAAGCACTACAGCCGGGCCTTCCATCAGTTCGTCGTACGTATCCATGACAACACTGACGCCTGCTCACAATTGTCTTTCTCATACCGTTCGTCTGGATTCTGAAAATTTCAAAGTGAATTATTTTCAAAACGACTATTTTGTAACTAGAAAATGGCCCGTCAATGTATGACGGGTGAAAATTGCTGCTACATTTGAACGAAGCCATTGCCTGTTTGGTGATATTTTGATACTTGAAATTTCAACCCTAACTCCAGCGGATTAACTCTGAACTCCAGTAGATAGCGTTTGTTGTTTTCGTTTCTTCATTCCCCTGAAATTGCAGTCTTACCACTGAAACAGTTTAGTTACTGGATACAGTTCTGCCTTGTCAAAATAAAGCATTTCCCTTCATGTCAAACGTTGCCAAAAATATAATGAAATTATAAATAACTTACTGAATTTTTGGTGCTTCAACAATGAAATAATGCCGTCACGCATTCTATGGCGCGAGTTTCATTGTTGGTGACGTCAGAGCGTTACTCGATCACTGATTTTGACTTTTATATAGTATATCAAGATTAAAAGCTCATAGAAAGGGAAATCCATTTAGTAGGGTAGGCTGATCAGTGAATGAACAGCTCTTTTTTTAAGGCTTTTTCTTAGATGAATTGTTTGTAGTAGCATCCTTCTATACAGCGCTTCTTAAATTGTGTAGCGCGGAACATCAGGGTTCGATGGAGATCAATCAATCGTTCCACGTTCTTTCTTTTTCAAATTAAAAATTCAGTAATATCCCCGATAATCGGATTATTCGCGGTTCTTTTCGCTTTTTTACTTCTTTTTACAAAAAAAGGAAGTATTGTATTCGCGAAAAAAAATTCCCCCCAAAAATCGGCCTAAATTTCCATTTTTCTCACCCCCAAATGAATGTTGAGTTATTTTTTCAACCCGACCACACGTGGATATGTGCCTAGGAACGTGGATATGTGCCAGACACCCGAAATATCCATTTTGACGATCCCCGAGTTAATTACAACGAATTTTCTCGTGACGTCTTTATGTACGTATGTGTGTCGCATAACTCAAGAACGGAATGTCCTAGAAAGTTGAAATTTGATACGTAGACTCCTAGTCTAGTTGTGCACCTCTCTTTTGGTTGCATTCGGATGTTCCCAAGGGGGTTTTTTACACCTTTTTTGGGGGGAATCATTGTTAATTTCAATAGTATTATAATTCGGCGGACACTTGGCGATATATCGCCAGTCTTTTGGTCGCCAAGTTTTGTCGCCAACTTGGTGACAAATTTGGCGATTTTTTTTTTAATTTGGTTTCAATTCAGGCCACTGTTGGTGATATTTAGAGAGTAAACTATTTAATCATATTAAAACTGCCAATAATGAGAAAATGACATTAAATTGAAGTAAAAGGAAGTCATGTGATGCACACATCAGCTCGTTTTTTTATAAACTGTATTTAAATGTTTTTTTTAAAACTTATGATTGTGTTATTGTTCGTTTTTACCGTTTACATTTATTTGTTACATTCAATGTTAGTAGATGCAATGTAGCAATGGTTTTAGCTACAATTTAAATTTATGTGAGAGTGATTATTCCCACTTTTTTTTTAGCTATTGTATTCAGTAGTATCGTTTTTTACCTATTATTCGGATCACTTATGATTTCACTTATCCGCGGTTACCATGCCATCCTAATTCCGTGAATAATCGGGAGTTTATTGAAGTCACTTGAAAAATCAATAAAAATAAATTCGGAGTGAAGCATCCAATCTATATCTTTCGAATGAACAGTAGAGAAAACAAAACGAATTGTTAATTATATAATCAGTTATATTCAACTTATGACCTCTGAGACTATATCAGTGAAAGAATAAGATTTTTCATTGACATGACACAGTCTGCCCACAGATTATATGGAATTGGCAAACGTCCAGTTAAGACGAGTCTACATGGATGAGGGGGGAAGTAAAAAGTTGATGCGCGTGTTCTGCTCATTCGAATGAGACTCTGCTTAACATAAAGGCTAACATACATTTGAAAAAGCTGACATCTCTGAAAACTAACAGATGCGTCCATTTCCGACTGGAAATCGAAAATTTTCCTTTCCATCTAATCGGTGGTCAGACTGCGTTTTTTTTTTCTTTAAACATGTGTTACTTTTTAATGACAATAAGTGTTATTTGAAATGTTTTTCGTTTTTATTTGAAGCAAGTCATTTGAGTGTTTCATTCAAACTATTTCTTGTAATGTTTTAGTTTCTTGTATAAAAAACAAGAAGGAAAAAACTAAAGTCGATCATTTTGAACACTTACTTTTTTGTACAAACATATGACGAATCAGAAGGCACACATTGGGTAGACTGAAAGTTGAATCCAATAATTCCGGACAAGTCGGTAGACTCTGCTTCGGGCTCTTCCACCTCACTCCTTTCTTCACATACATTTGGTCTGTAAGCAATCGAATAATCATATACGAGTTCAAACAAATATTATTACCTCCTCAAAGTAATAAAAAAATGTTATAGATTTGTTTCTGGGATAGTACTGTTTGACCACGGATTATATGTAATTCGGCAATCTGCCAAGTAAAGACGATTCTATTTGAATTAATCTAGCAGGGGAGAAGGGAAAATAACGATGGGATTTCAATGCACGCGTTTTATAATGTCACTAGTGCCTTAGTCATTTATGGCACTCTTAAAAATTAAAGTAAATGGAAACAAAAATAGTTACCATGGAAACAAAAAGAAAATACAATATTTTCATTTCGTTTAGGAACGTAAAAGCAAAATGGTAAGCTCAAAATTTTATTGTGAATAAATAAATCAATTAATTTTTGCCGTGAGAAAATAGATCGAATATACTTGAGATTTAAAAAATGTTGCTGTGAGCAAATTTTCATTCTTACAAAACTAAGCTAAATAATAGAGAGGCAAAAGTGCACATCTGAAACAAACCAACTAACATCCCTATAAACTAATAGATACGTCCATTTCCACCTATAAACCGGATATTAGCCTTTCCATGTAATCGATGGTCAAACAGTATTTATCCACTTAGTCATAGCTTGAAAATTATTATTAACAGCATCAAGGTTCCTAGGATGTTCTAAGTTTTCTACTGCAAAACGATATAACCGAATTTTTCTAGGAAAATAAAAAACGTTTTGTTTAAAAGGAAAGTTTTCAAGTTAAAAAAAAAAAAAAAAAAAAAAAAAGATGTTGGAGTGCGATTCAGTATGTGCCGTCGAAAGTGACTTGTGAGCTGCAGTAAAACCATCTGTCGGTGGTTTTAGTGGAAGAGAAAAAAATAAAGAAAAATTATCACCTAGTAGCTTGAGGAAGGTATCTGTACGAATGATACTGCTGCTTGAGGAAGATACCTGTACAAAATAATTAACCCAAATCAATCATAGAAAATTACTGTTATTTTAGACACTATCCAATCACAAGCCATACAGAATATACGAGAATGTCGCAAAGTGTGATTTCCAGAACCTAGAATCGGTTTTTGGTTACAGCAAGTGCACACCAAAGACCAAGAAAAGGACATAGAACTAAAGTAACTATGACCGATTTCACAAAATAAACAACTACATTTGCTCAAAACTTAATTCATTAATGCGTGCTGCTGTCAACATGGAAAGATCGCTCCTGATGCTGCCTAATATATAAAGACTAGCATTCCCGTACCCGGCATTGCTCGGGTAATGGAATTAGCAGAGGTTAACAGTGCTTGGTGCACCTAGTTTCGAAAATCCCCTATAATAATTACTTATTACCTACAACTTTTTCTAATTTGGGGAGGATCCCGGAGCCCCTGAACTCCTTACATATATGCCTTTGTCCTTAACCGATCTTTAACTGTTATTAACGATCCTTTTAAAGTATTGATTATTTTTGCAAACACAGGCCATCCACATTTTATTGATATACCTATGTTTAAGCAAGAACTTCTTTGTATACAACATTTTTAGTTTTTTTTTTCTGGTGCTAAAATTATTAAGCTGCTTGATGAACTGACTTTGGAGAAAGCTACATAACATTGGCCATGTGAAAAAAGTCTTCTCTTAAATTGGTCCCTGCTACTTTTAATGTCTGTCCTTGTGATTTATTAATGGTTATTGCAAAGCAAACTTTAACAGGAAACTGCACTCTTCTAAATTCAAAAGGATAGTTCGCCTGTGATGATGTTCTTAAAAAAACTTCGTTTCTAGTTTTGAAGAAATGAAAGCAATAGACAGAAACATTATGATTTGACTTGAGAAAAGCCTCGAAGAACCACGTGAGAAACAAAAACAATATCAAATTTATAGTTCGCTATCGACCAAAAGTTGAGATGAAGTACTGAATAATGATTTGAATGGAGGAAAGCCTTCGAAAATAAGGGATTTGAATTCAATAACAGGTTTTAATTTCGCAGAAATTAAGAGGTTTTAATTAATTTCTCCCGAACTAATTGAGATTTCGAAAAATCCTTTCTTAGTGGTTACTTTCGTAATCATGCGGACATGCCTGCCAAATTTCAAGTCTGGAGCTTCAGCGGTTTCGGCTGTGCGTTGATATATATATGTATATATGTATATATATATGTATATATATTATCTCAGGACATTGATTTTTATATATTAAGATGACTGGAGTTTTGGGACTTAAAATAAAAATCCAAATTGGACTTAGTTTAAAATTTGAGTCTTAAAATTTCGCTTTCCCAGACATTGATGAGAAATTTTACTTTTTTTGCCGGATTGCCGAACATGCATCACCGGACACAAATTTTACTTTAGAGGTGGACCGTGCAACGCTGGACAATGCAGCTAGTACATCATAAAAGCAAAATAAAACTCGCTTCTTTCACATACTGTCCCACCACGGATTGCATGGAATTTTCAAATGTTCAGATAAGACGAATCTATGTGAATATAAGGGGGAAAGTAAAAATTTGATACGCGTATTCCGCTCATTTGAATGAGACTCTGCTTCTGCAAGAGCTGACATCGGTAAAAAATAATAGATTCTTCCATTTCCGGCTGTAAAACTGATGTTTGTCTTTCCATACAATCCGTGGTCAGACTGTAGCAGGTAATTATGCAATTACAGTAAAACCTGTAAAGTTGACCACCCTTGTAAGTTGACCACCCGTCTAAGTTGACCGCTTTTCAGGCACAGAATTAGATCTTATCATAAACCTCTATAAGTTGTGACCACCTGCTTAAGTTCACCACTAAAGTAGCGCACCGCAAGTGGTCAACTTACACAGGTTTCACTGTACTATTTTTTTTAGTGGTCCTTTCTAATTTTTTACAATGAAAAAGTGTTATAAAGGGTGTCCCAAAATTAACGCAAGATTTGAATTTGCCACAGTTTTTGCTGTGAATTGTTGGCAGCCACGGAAAAAGAACAATTTGACAGCTGGGAGTT
The DNA here is from genome assembly GCF_026930045.1 of Uloborus diversus. NCBI lineage: Eukaryota > Metazoa > Arthropoda > Arachnida > Araneae > Uloboridae > Uloborus > Uloborus diversus. Next base: position 16,345,728 of record NC_072735.1, read on the forward strand.
TAGGGTTAGTAAAAATGGAGTGTTATGCTATTATACAGCCAGCGAAACAATTCAATCACTGCATAAGGAATTTCTTGTTCGTGTACTCTCTCGTTTCGGCGATATGAATTGTACCCTACATCGTGTGATTTTACATCATTAGACTTCTCCCAATGGGGTTATTTAAAGTCAAACGTCTATGTCAGCAATCCCACAACCACCTGCGCATTACCTAATTGCGATATCGAGCGCCAATAACAGTAAACTGCTTGACCCGCCCAAACTTTCATTATTTTTCAAATAATTGTTCGATAATGAAAACGCATTATAGAATCGAAAACGCTCCATTTGTAATAACCCTAGACCCTCAGCTGCCAAATTGTCCTTTTTTCAAGATTGCCCACAATTTATTGCAAAAATGGCGGCAAATTCAAATCTTGCGTTAATTTTGGGACACTCTTTACTAATTGATATTTACCCATTCCACCATGGTCTCAAGAGTCCGAAAGAAAACGAAAATGGAATAAAAGGATTGAAGTGAACATCCGTTTCGCCTTGCGCGGGTGTTGTTTCTGGTGTCTGCACGGGGTTGAACGTTTCTATCTCGTCCTCGTCGCCTTCAGTCTCTCGTTCTCTTTCTATAGGGACTCTGACGAGACCTCTCTTTGGTTTCTCATCCCGCTCTTCTTCTTGCCTCCTTGAAGAAGAAATAAAGCAAAATTCAAGAAAGTTATTTAATGAGAAAGAGTCATACTCAGAGCCCGATCATCTTTACATTGGACATGGGGCACATTTCTATTTCAGGACCCCACTAAGATTTTTGAAGATACTGGGCACGAAATTCATTTTGTGCTGCCCCCCCCCCCCATTCCAGCCTTTTTTCATATGTTGAAGCAATAAAATATTTCGATACTTGCGTTTTTACACAACCATACTAAATTTGGTGGTACCTCATGTCACAATGTAATATATACATTTAAAAAGTAGAAGAGATACAGTAGTATACGTTAAATATATAAATGTGGTTAAACTTTGCCCGTTGCAGTAAACCGTAAATACCAAAATGATCTATGACATAACTTTTCATAGTAAATACAGACTAAATTTGGAGTGGTTTTCTGATTTGCAAAGAGATCACATTTTTAAGGAGAATTTTTATCAACAAATTTCCTTGTTTTAGAATTTGCAAAACTATCAATGATATCATTGTACTCGAGATTCTGAGTGAAATCATTTTTAATTAACATGATAAATTAAGTGGATTTTGGCCCCCCTGAAATCTAAGAGGAGGGACCTGTGCCCCACATGCCCCCGCGGTAATCAGGCTTTGGTCATACTTAAAAAGAATGAATTCCTTGAAATTATATTAACCCGAGATAAGTGAAAAAATATATTAATAATCTTTGGATTCATAGTCAACACATCAAACCAACCAGAGCTGCGGAGTCGGAAGGAAAATGATCGACTGCAACTCTAAGGTTAGGGAAGTATTCGATTTTTCAATTTTAATTTTATGTGATACTAGTGGTACCCGCACGGCTTCTCCCGTAGTTGAAAATGAAAAGGTTCGGTTCGCCTGTATATTTACAAACAATGGATGACGAATTTCTCGCCAATTGGCTATGTTCATTCGCTCTCCCATTCCACGTCATGATAATTTCGTAATTTACTCGTCCATCTTATGATAATTTTGCTCCGGAAAATGTTCTTAAAATTGAAATAGAACAAAATCGAATTTTCGAAAAATCGCTTCGAGGTGCAAATCCCCGTACTATAAACTAACTTTGTGCCAAATTTCATGAAAATCGGACGAACGGTCTAGGCGCTATACGCGTCACAGAGATCCAGACATCCTACAGACATTCAGACAGAGAGACTTAGAGCTTTATTACTAGTAAAGAAAATAACATACATGAACATCATGGGTAAAAACAATTTTGCAATACGATAAATGATTTTTTTTAAATAATTTTACAACTTCATTACACTGTATGTTACACATCATCGCTCTTCGTCCGTGCCACAGTCGGCGAGGAGAAACATTAAATCGTTTGTCTCCTGGAAAAAGTTAACTATCATCATGGCAGTCACCAATGGCAAGGTACTGGACTGACCTTTCACGAATTCAGGATCCAATGAGGAATTAAAGGTGATTAACTAATTTATATAAAAGGGGATTAGTATGAAAGGGGATTAATATAAAGGGAGAAAAGACGGCGAGATTCAACTGCTGGTATGCGAAATCTAGCGCGGAGTGTTGAGCATAAAGTATAATGTGGGTGGTGACGTAAACTGCTAACGTTTCTAGCCACACCCCTTTTCTGCGGCTGGGATTTATAATAAAAAAGCATTAAAAATCAATTGTTAGTTTTAAAAGCTCTTAGATGGTGAATTTGTGCTTGGTAAGTTTGTTAACACAGTCTAATAGTCAAAATATGAATACTTGATGGGTTGATACTTCATAATTTTAAAGCTTTTGATTCTGACTCTTTTCCCCCAAACTCAGCCCGACTCCGACTCATCATCTATGAGAGAAATGCAGAATCGGAGGGAAAATGACAGACTCCGACTCTTGGAGTTTTGAAGCCTTAAACTCCGACTCCTTTGCGCCGAAATCCGTTCGGCTCCTCAGCGTTGAAACCAACTTTGCATATTTTCACATTTTTAACTTAACACAAATTGGAGACATTTAATAGCAGTTTTATAATACTTCCAATAAAAAAAAAGAAAAGGTAGTAAAATGAAAACTATAGCTTGCCATCTTGGCAAAAATGTGCTTGCTGCAAATAGCAGATAGACGCCGGTATTATATTCTTTTAGACAAATGCTTATAAATTCCAACATTAGAAAGCTAATCAGAATAAGTAATGATAACTTTGAAATCGACCTATGGTTAGGTTAACAGAATTTTTGATCACGAATTTGGCCTGACATGATTCTAAGTATTAAAGAAAAACGAGCTGATGTGTGCCTCACATGACTTCCTTTTACTCCAATGTAATGTCATTTTCCCATTATTGGTAATTTTAATGTCATTCAATAGTTTGCTCTCTAAATATCAATAACAGTGGCCAAATTGAAACCAGATTTTAAAAAAAATCTCCAAATTTTAAGCCAAGTCGGTGATAAAACTTGGCGACCAAAAGACTGGCAATATATCGCCAAGTGTCCGCCAAATTGTAACACCACTTGAGTTTCCATCGAAATTAACAATGATTTCCCCCCAAAAAGGGGCAAAAGACCCACTTAGAAACACCCAAATGCAACCAAAAGGGGAGGTGCACAACAAGACCCCACTAGGAGTCTACGTACCAAATTTCAACTTTCCAGGACATACTGTTCTCGAGTTATGCGACGTACATACGCACATACAGACGTTACGAGAAAACTCGTTGTAACTAATTCGGCAATCGTCAAAATGGATATTTCGCGTTTCTATACGTTCTTAGTCATTTATCCATGTATGGTCGAGTCGAAAAAAAGAAACTCGACATTCATTCCGGGGTGATTAAAATGGAAATTAAGGTCGATTTTCGAGTGAAATTTTTTTTCGCGAATACAACACTTCCTTTTTTGTAAAAGGAAGTAAAAATGCAAGAAGCTTTGTGAACCCTTTTGATTGACTTCGAATAAATGGATTACTCTGGGTCACTGACTGAATATTTTAAAACTACTCACTAAGTGTACTTTTCAATGAGGAAATTGTAAAAGAACGAAAAAATGTTTCTTAAAGGTTCGATGAATTACTGAAGAAAAAGTTAGGTCCTTGTCAGCCCATGTACGCAAGTTGATGAACATTTATTATTTTGTCATAACTAAACCAAATTTGGAAACTATTTTTCAGTTCTATTCATTAAAAAAAAACCTTTTTATGGGGGAAAAATCAATTATCTTTAAATGAAAAAAATGTCATGAACAATAGTAGAAAAAAAAAGTTTTTGCAAAATGTGTCAAGTAACAGAACGAGTATCTAGAAGATGAAGGCAAGATTTTGAGGCAAACGAATAACAAAATCCTTTAAGGTTTTGTTATGCGTTTGTTATTTAATCAGTCAAAGAGGATGTGACATGCACTATCACATTTTAAAAATATCCAGTTCATGAAATTAGTTCTTTCAATAGATATTACATAATACATTGCTCAACAATATTTTTGAAAAGTGAAATTCACTGTTTTTAACAATAATACTAACAGCATGTTTTGTTCTTTGTTTAATTTAATAATAAAATGTTTAGTTTTAAAATTATACATCTATACATATATTTCTAGTTCTATAAGTTACTACTTTTCTGCTCTTAATAATAGCATTTGATAAGATTTGTTTCCCTTCGTGTTTTTACGTAACAAAATTTTTTATTACTTCCTAATTTATACATTTTTCACACAAAACTTCTATAATACTAGCCTTCCGAAACAACGTTTACAAAAATACTGAATACCGGTAATGTATTTTTGATCCAACTTCGCACACTTTTATCGCCCTTTTTCATACTTGCAACTCAAACTGATCAAATGAATTGCAGGAGCGCAACTAGGGGTTGGCAGGAGTGGCTCTCGCCAGGAGGCGGCATTTCGACTGATTTAAAAAAAAATGTTTTTCAGAAGTTTTGTTTTTTTGATCATAATATTTTTAAAATATTTTTAAAATTAAAAAAAACTCGCAAGAAAAGAGCTAGAGGGGGTATATATATATATATATATATATATATATATATATATATATATATATATATATATATATATATATATATATACATAGCATCTACCGAGAAGGGCATTGGACATCATTGAAGGCAATTCTAAAAAAGAAAATAAGAAAAAAAATACATTGCTGTCTGCAATTTGTCGAATAAATTAATCAAAATGTCCCCCCCTCCCCCCCAAAAAAAAAATTTTGAGGTCACAATGACCTCTGGTGACTTCCCATGTGAGCAACCCTGGGTGGGGGGGGGCGCTTTAGTTCGCCAGGGGCGCTAGACTCCATAGTTACGCTACTGATGAAGGGATAACGAGAATAGACTTGATGTGGTCAATTTATAGGAACTCGTTTCACTGATAAAGATTATAAACATGCAATCGGGCCTTCTGATAAGAGGTACCAAAACAAGTTCTGTTTAATCTGAACTTCAATAGCAAGGTCGAAATGCTCTTGATTTCCTTCCTTCCTAAAACGTAATCTTTTGATTATCTATATTTTAAGAAGAAGGGTTGCTTTCAATTAAAAGCATTCTATGACCTTTGACTATAGACATTTTATCTCAAATATTTATTTATTCGTGGAAAGGCTGTTTACTAGAACACTAATTATAGCTGTGCCGCAAGTATTTTCTAACATTTTATGTAGGAAAAAATATGATGTCCCCTCCCCCGCCCCCTCTCCATACTGAAAATATTCATTTTATTTAGAAACTTTATGAGATAAAGTAATCTCAATGATGTTAAGAGTTTACTCTTACTTCAGGTGTTCTTGTTCGTTGTAAAAACAGTAATTTTGTTCGTAAGCAGCGCTCCTATCAAAAAATGTATGGGAAAATGAAACCTCCTTGATTGCAACTTTAAAAACCCCTGGAAAGAAGCAGATTTAATTGTACAGTAAAGTAACATAAATAGTGTGATTATTAAAAATAATTTTATTTGATTTAATTGCAACCAGGATTTTATATCAGCCCTAAATGTTTACTTTTTGAAACTCTTTTAGTTTTTAAAATAATTTTCCTATACCGGGTGCATGAAAGTAATGAGCAAGTTTTTTTTTGCTGGCATGACTGTTTGCCGCAGCAAGCTCCAACTGGTTAGTAAGGGGTAAAGTAGTAGGGACAAGGGGGTTCTGCCCTTCCAATCGCAAACGAGCTCAGTTTGTTATACTATCAGTAAGAGCTTCAGAAAATAGTTCCGCGCGAAAACTTGTTACTTCCTTTTACAAAAAAGGAAGTATTGTTCGCGAAAAAAATTTCACTTAAAAATCGGCCTTAATTTTCATTTTGCTCACCCCCGAATGAATGTTGAGTTTTTCAACCCGAACACACGTGGATATATGCCTAAGAACGTACAGACACCCGAAATATCCATTTTGACGATCCCCGAGTCAATTACAACGAGTTTTCTCGTGACGTCTGTATGTAAGTATGTATGTGCGTATATATGTCGCATAACTTAAGAACGGAATGTAGTAGGAAGTTGAAATTTGGTACTTAGACTTTTAGTGGGGTCTAGTTGTGCTGTTGCTTGCCCTTTTTGATTGCATTCGGATGCTCCAAAGGGGGTCTTTTGTCCCTTTTTGGGGGGAAATCATTGTTAATTTCGATGTAAACTCAAGTGGTGTTATAATTTGTTGGACACTTGGCGATATATCGCCAGTCTTTAGGCCGCCAAGTTTTGTTGCCAACTTGGCGACAAATTTGGCGATTTTATTTTTTTTAATTCTGATTTCCATTTGGCCCTGTTGGTGATATTTATAAAGTAAATTATTGAATCACATTAAAACTGCCAATAATGTGAAAATGACATTAAATTGGAGTAAAAGGAAGTCATGTGATGCACACATCCTCAAAACAAAACTTTTATTCCCAAAATTTTTCTCCATCTTTTACATCATTTCTTGATTCACACTACAGACACTTGGACGATCTCTAAATGCTGCGGTTCTCAGAGTATACCTATTGTTCACATGACCAAAGAGAGCCTACATTTTCGTTTTTATGGCTTTAATTTCGAAACTAGGAAGAGAACCCCCTTTTCCCATGCCCTTTCACAAATGCCTTGACCTGTAGGAAAAAATTGCATTTTCAGTCTTTTATTTGGAAAAAAATGTCAACGCAAACTAGCTTATCCAGCTCTTATCACTTAAGTTGCTTAAAAGCAACTTAAATGAATTTTTTTGGGACTTCAATTACAAACGAGTTTTGATAGGACTCCCTCCCTCCCTAGTTTATATCGTGATGATAGCTTTAAAAGGAGGTTTTTTGGAGGAGCTCACGAATCTTCCATCCCTTTCTAAAATATGTACAAATATAGTTAAAAATCGAATTTTTAGAGCCTCAAAGGCAAAATGTTTCCAGGAAGGAAGGATTCTAAGCACCTTCACACTTCCTTTAATGTAAGCAAACATTACGTAAAGGTGCATTTTTAGGCTGCACAGCTGAAGAGCTAGAAGAGCACCCCTCCTCTTCTAACTTCTCAATGTACAATGACAGAATATTTCGGCTTCTAAGCTTTATTTTCAAAAAGTATTTTGGGGACAGCGCTCGAAACCTGACCTTTCTCCGTACATCGTCAAAAATAGACAAAATGCGTTTTTAGTTTCCTAATTTTCAAAAATTACTTGGAAATTTAAATCTTGAAACATTTTCGGTGGAGATTCCTAAATCCACCCCCTCACCTAATGTCTCGATACCCCGAAAATAGAGTTTTTAAAACTTCATTTTAATAAAATTTCTGAGGAGTTATCAGGGCCCAATTTCCCAATAGGCAGAGTAGGCAGCTGCTCAGGGCGGCAAACTTTTCAGGGACGACAAATTTGCTATTATAATACACATTTTTTGAATTAAATTGTTATTCTTGAAAGTAAAATATTAGCATTCTTTCATTTTCTACAGAGACAATTTTTTCTTGCAATTTAATAATGATTACTTTGACACATCTTATGAAAGTCGAATGTTTTTCAATCATGGTATTTGGCGAATAAAATTTTTTTGGGAGATCAGTGATCATTTCATCGGGGCGCCTCAGAATGTGAAGCGCCATCAGTTCTTCATAAGTTTGACAGTTTTAATCTGGGGAACACTTTTTTTTTCGAGTTTTTGAGTCAAGGATATTTTGTTTCTTTTAAGGGGGGAGGGGCGGCCCTGGGGAGTACAAAAATTTCGGATGGCCCCTCCCAAAACAATCGGCTGGATCCGCCACTGCAAGTCGTTCAAGAAGGACCCGTCAGACGTATCCGAAGATCTCCGTTCTAAAGGCCCAACAACGGTTAGGACTTACGAAACGTGAAGCATTTACGCGATATTTCAAGATAGGACCATTGTGTGTGTGAACTTCCAACAAGCTTCTGTCACTATGAACATTTCAGCATTTGCGATACGTTTGCTTTGCTAAGCATAAAAGACGTATCTACAGTCAAGTTCAAAATGAGAAATCGCAGTTTGAAGTTTTGAGCCTCCATATATTGATTCAGATGCAACTTTTTTAGAGCTTTTTTTCTTTTTTGAGCAATCACAATTGCTTATTGTTCTCACTTGACTGTTTTGATGTGCTATCATTTTATTTTCCCGCCAACATCCTCTGCAGCACCACCGTCCACCGGCCTCACGATGCTGCTTCTCTAGCGAAATCCGATTCCAGGTTGCATCCATGTCCTACGCACACACGCATACAACTACACACACACACACACACGCATACATACAGACACATACACACAGACAAAAACATCACACATACACACCACTACCCACACATTCATGCCTGCACACAGACACATATACCTACACACACCCCCCCCCATACACATACTCCCCCCAAACACATTCATACACACAACTACCCACACACTTATGCCAGCACACAGACACAAACACACATGCCTACAACACACATACACATACTCCCTACACACAAACACACATACTCCCTACACACAAACACACATACTCCCTACACACAAACACACATACTCCCTACACACAAACACACATACTCCCACACACACAAACACACATACTCCCACACACACAAACACGTCTACATACACTCGTGATTGCGAAAAACATAATTTGAATTCAAGATGTCAAAATTCAAATTAATTATTTTTTTAATGTCCTAGTGACGAATGAGCATAAAACATTGCATTTAGGTGAAATATATGACGACGAGCCATCTGGTGACAGTAACTCAATATTGATAAAAAGTGCAGATAACTACTTTTGTGCTTGACATGACTGAGTTAGATTTGCAAATGCGAAAGGTTGTGTGCGCAGCTCGTGCGAATGGAATTAACGGAAAAACCATAGGCATGGTCCGGACAGAAAAAAAAAACATACTCATTACATTCATAACGCACCCTGTATATTGTAGCAAATTCCATGAATGATTTCTTTAATTTCTTTTCTGGTATAGGTTTATAGTGTATCAATTTTGACTAGACTTTAGTATTGCTTTGATGGTGATGAAAATTTCAGGAGATTCTTAAACTACCGGTAGAGTTCGGTAAAATTGTTAAGCTGTTCATTAAGTTAGGTAAAATTATAAATTTGTATTTTTAAATTAGATTTTAATAAAATTCGAACAAAAAAAAAATAAAGCACCGTAGAAAGAGGTGAAAAAATCATTTTAAGGCAAAGGTTCAAAAATTAGGTGCCGCAGAACCCTGGGGTACCATAGGAAATGGTGAAAAGTGCCACGAAGTGTCCATATTATTAATTTTTACTTCATTTTACGAAGTAAAGGAAGTATTGTATTCGCGAAAAGATTTCACACAAAAACCGGCCTTTATTTCCAATTTGCTCACCCTAATAAATATTGTTTTTTTTTTTTTCAACCCGACCACACGTAGCTATATGCTTAAGAATGTAAAGACGCCCGGAAATGTCCATTTCAACGATCCCCGAATTAATTACAACGAGTTTTCTCGTGACCTCTGTATACATACATACGTACAGAAACGAGTTGATGTGTGCATCACATGACTTCCTTTTGCTCGAATTTAAAGATAATGGTGCCTCGGAGTGAGCAAAAAAACACTTTAAATACTTTCATTCCAAGTCTGTTGCGAACCGAAGCAAAAAAAAAAAAAAACATTTCATACAGATAAATTTTCCCAATATTGGCAGTTTTAATTTGATTCAATGGTTAACTCTTTAAATATGGTAAAATTGAAACCAAATTAAAAAAAAAAAAAACCGCCAAGTTGGCGACAAAACTTGGTGATCAAAAGCTTGGCGATATATTACCAAGTGTTGGTCAAATTATAGCACCGCTTGAATTTACATTGAAATTAACAATGATTTCACGCCAAAAAGGTGTAAAAGACCCCCTTTGGAACATCCGAATGCAACCAAAAGAGAAGGTGCACAACTAAACCCCACTTGGAGTCTATGTACCAAATTTTAATTTTCTTGCCGTTCTTGAGTTATGCGAGATGCATACGCACGTACATACAGACGTCACGAGAAAACTCGTTGTAATTAACTCGGGGATCGTCAAAATGGATTCTTCAGGTGTCTATACGTTCTTAGGCATGTATCCACGTATGGTCGGATTGAAAAGAAGAATCAATATTAATTCCGGGGCGAGCAAAATTGAAATTAAGGCCAATTTTTGAGTGAAAATTTTTTCGCGAATACAATACTTCCTTTTTTGTAAAATTAAGTAAAAACGTTTTATATAGATGCGTACGTATGTATGTATCTCACATAACTCTAAAACGGTATGTCTTAGGAAGTTTAAATTTGGTACGTAGACTTCTAGTGGGGTCTAGTTGTGCACATCCCCTTTTGGTTGCATTCGGATGTTCCGAAGGGGATCTTTTAAACCTTTTTTTTTTGGGGGGGGGGTATTTTTAATTTCAATAACAAACTCAAGTGGTGTTATAATTTGACAAACACTTGGCAATATATCGCCCAGTTTTTAGCCAATTTTGTGTGTGTGTGTTTTTTTAGCTATTGAATTACATTAAAATGTCTAATATTAGGAAAATTAATCTGTATAAAACCTTTTTTTTTTGCTTCAGTTCGAAACAAACGTGGGGTAAAAATATTTAAAGTGTTTCTTTGCTTACTCCAAGGCACAATTATCGTTAAATTGGCGTAAAAGGAAGTCATGTGATGCACACATCAGCTCGTTATATAATAGGAATATACGTTATATAATAGGCCGTCGTTAGGGGATTTTATTTCTTCAAATGGTGCCGTGAGTCGAAAAAGTTTGGGATCTCCTGCTTTTAGCAATTGAAATTTCTAATTACTTTCATTAGTATGTCTGCATTTCGCTAATTTAAATGTTTAGTTCAGCTACACAAAAATGAAGTGTTCAGAACATCAAAATATTCTTATTTCAAAGGTGCTTTATTTATTTTTCTTTTTTAATTGGACAAACTTGGATGTGCCGAAATATCCAGGTACCGATCAATAACCAACTTTCGTTGAATCCCCGAAAAAATCATTAGCAGTTCTTTAGCTTTAATATGTCCCTTTGCGATGGTTTATCTAAATTGCAAGTTAGCAGTCACATAAAGAACCTATTCAGTTCAGATTATAAATTTTCGAATTTCTGAATGAAAACAGCTCAATTAAAGAGTCAAAATAAAATAGTAAGATATTTTTCGTTATAGTTCTCTAGTCATTCAATTCTTACCTAAAAGGTGTTTGTCGTCCTCGACCACTCAGCGACTTTGTAACTTCTGGTACGGCTTGCTGGAATACCATAGCTGTCTGGGATGAAAGTCCATCTGTAAGCTCACGGGCAATGTCACCAATCCTTAGAAAACTGCAAAGGAAAAGTAGCTTTTACCATACCTATAGACATCAGATGACCAAAAGCCATAAGGTTGCAAAAGCACAAGGAATGAATATATGTTCCTCTCTTGTATGTTCCAGAAAAATTCCAATTCTTGATTCTTTTATTTATTTATTTTATTTATTTTATTTTTGTTTAAAATTTACTTCCGTTTCATCATTTATGTAGTTACGTTAATGCAAAATATTGCTAATCATAAATTACACAACATAGCAATTTATGCTAGAGGTTTCCCTTTTTTTAACACGCTTTTTTTGCTTCACCTGTTATGTATGTATCTTGTAACGAAATCTTGCAACTCAAATTTCGTACACTTACTGCGATCGGATTCTTTTGAAATTTGGCATGCGACTTCAGACCCGATGACAATGCAATATTCTGTAATCAAATTAATTAACTAGCTCTTTTAATTGTTAGTTTCTTCCAATTTTAATGAATATTTTGGCATAAAACCAACAATTTAAAAAAGGGAAAAATTAAAAAAACACATCAAAAAATGCTCGCAAAAATTATTTAAAAATATCTACAAAAACCTTTAATTTTTCTGCATCAGACAAAATTTGTTCCAATGTTCCAAGGTAATTAGAACATGAAATATAATTGTTTTTAACTAATTTCATGCCAAAATTTAGGTGAGCCTTCAATTGGAAATTCATTGCTGATCAGACCATTGTTGGACAAAACTTTTATTTAAATGCATCTCAAATTTTCAAAGTAATGTAGATATGATTTCCGCATACATACATCGATGACTGAGATGGATTAGCTTTTTTTGGGCAAATTTCATGAATATAAAAGATTTTGAACAATGTTGAAATCAATATTTTTTCGTAAAACAAGTTAAACTAAAAAGAAAATAAAATAATAGTTTAAAAAACTAAAAAAAAAACACGCTTTCGTAGCAAAATGAACTAAAAAGTGAAAAATATTGTTTGGATGATAGTAGTTGACCAATTACTTAATTTTAATTGTAATACAAAAAAAGCGTGGGGCTGGGGGCTTCTTATTAGTTGTATTGAATTTCTTCCATTTGTTGTCTATGCAGAAATGTAATAGTTTTTTAAACTATTATTTTATTTGCTATGCTCTTGGAGTATGAAATGTCGAGGAGGTGCAAACAACGTTTGCATCCGCCAAAAAAAAAAAAAAAACCAAGCTATTCAGTGGCTTAGTCAATGGAAGGTCAATGTGGTCTACCCGAAATGAGTACGAAAATTCAAAAATAAAGGTATACGTTTTTTTCACCCATAATTTCCTTGTTCGTATACATAAACTCGAATTTGAGTTTAGGCAAATTTCATTGGACCCCTTCCGAAATGGAATTTTGGCTACACTACTGAAGCTAATTCCGTATGCAGGAAGAAGTACGGTTGTGCTTTTCCTCTGAAAATTGTGGCAGAATTCCGTTTTGGTTTTCTTTGTTCTTAGTAGTAATAAGAAAAATTACTTGCAATTACGTGAGTTAATTTCCATCACACCAAGGATGCAAAAGAAAAAAGTTTTTGTGAAATTTAAGGTAACTTTCTGAAATACCTGTGATTAGTGAAAAATTTGTTTTAGCTCTTGTTTGGAAGTCCGCACGTGTTTGTACATTTTTCCAGGCGTTCTGTAAACTTAAAATTTCTGGGTACGAGGCAATTCTCAATAACACGAATGAATCTCGGAATATTACACTATAATAAAAATAAGACAGTCCGACATACATTGAGAAGAGACATTAAGCATCATTTAAAATAAAGAAAAAAAAGAAGAACAATTTGAATTTCTGACATCTTGAATTAAAATTATGCTTTTCATAATCACGTGTGTGTGTGTGTAGGATATGGACGCAAGCTGGAGATTGTGCTTGCACGCTGGCGCAGCATCGAGATGGGACGGCAGAGGTAGAGTCCCTCCAAAACCCACCAAAAATAAAAGCGCCAAAAATAAAAGCAAAGGACGGACGGATGCCTAAAACGGTCAAGTGATAACAATAAGCAATTCGTGATTGCTAAAAAAAAAAAAACAATATTATCTTAAACTGACGGAGTTGTCAGACAAAATTTGTCTCACAAAGAAGTTCTTGGACCCAAAAATTTCCGTATTCGGCAAATTTTGTCTGGCGATTCGGCAAAACCAATTTTGAAAAAAAATTTGGCAAAATTTGACGATATATCTCCAAGTATCGCCAAGTGTTCGCCATCACTTGAGTTTGCATTGAAATTAACACCGATTTTCTCCAAAAAAAAAAGACGTAAAAGACCCCTTTTGGAACCGAATACAAACCAAAAGAGGAGGTGCACAGCTAGACCCCACTAGGGGGTCTACATACCAAATTTCAACTTTCTATGACATACCGTTTTTGAGTTATGCGAGATACGTACATACGTACGCACATACAGATGTCACGAGAAAACTCGTGGCAATTCACTTGGGATGGTCAAAATGGATATTTCGGGCTTCCCATACGTTCTTAAGCACGTACAGTGGGGGTCGAAAAAACCAACCAAAATTCATTCGGGGATGAATAAAATTGAAAATTAGGCCGAAATTTCAGGGAAATTTTCTTTCCCGAATACAATATATCCTTATATCTATCTAAAAGAAAGTAAAAATGAATGCAAAACAAATTCATTGAAAAATAAACCCGGGAATTGTTTTTTTTTTTGTTTAGCTTCAGTCAACTTTGTTTTTTTTTTTTTAAATGGGATATTTGAGGAACAAAAACTCAAAGTTTGGCTCAAATACCTGACAGTTTCAATCTTACATTAGGTTCAGCATTTAATTTGCTTCAGTACCCCAGGGGTTCACGAACCACCGGTTGGGAACCGATGCTCCAGTGATACCTGACAGACCCGTTGGAAGTTATTTTCTAAATAAATAAAAAAAGTCTAAAAATACCCCCGGATTCCCAGCTTCTGTTTTAAGTTTTCCTTTTCCGGTCATTCACATCCAAATGGAGGCATTTGGCCATGAACTTCGAAGAACGTGTTTGCCTTCTTATTCCGCCTCCTCAAGTGTCTAGAAGGAAGCTTCTTCAACCGGAAAAAAATAAAATAAAATGAAGGTTATCAAACAATACTTCGTTTACTTTTGTGCAGACTTTCGCAGTTTTTCATCATTATGTGATATCTGCATGATGCGTTGGTCAGATTACATTTTTCATGTGCAAAAAAGCATAAAGAAATGCGTCTTCTATTCAAGTCAGTTCTTTTCTTCCGTTTTTATAGCTGAAGTCTGAGAAACAGTTTTTCTTCATCGCGCTTTTCTAACTTCGAAAAATAGATTTTCACTTCCGGAATAGGAAAATGCTTTGTGATAATGATTCGTTTTCAGACGTATTCTAATTTTCCGGGAGTTGCACTAATGTATTCAAATAGTTGAAAAAGTCTTAGTAATATTTAAAAAAAAAAAAATCACTATAGTTTCAGAATTTTCAAAATTTTAGTCCTTAGTTGTTTTTGTCAGCAAGAAGAAAAAACGTAAGAATTAATTACGTTAGGATTTTTTAGAAAATGCATTGAATTTTTTTTTCTCATCCCAAACTGAGCAATAATATTAAAAAACTTTTTCTAATGTGATAAATTCATAAACTGTGCTAGTTACAGAGATAAAATCTGCAAGATTTATGCATTGTTGTGTGCAAAAGGAATCCTGTAAAAAAAGAAATATGTTTTACCATTACACGAGATACATCTCATGCAATGGAAAAGAAAATATAGTTTTCAATAAATTGAAAAGGATGTTGCTGAACACACTCACAAAAAAAAAAAAAAAATGCTAATATTTTATTTTCAAGTGCAGCAGAAAAATTACAAACGAGTAAAATGTGCTGGCCAAGACCTCCTTTGTCTATTTAGAAATTCGGCAATGAATGAATATTTATTCACTGTGACATCCCCAAATTTTCCTTATTCGGCAAATTTTGTCTGACAATTCAACAAAATCATCATTCGGCAAAATTTGGAGCTCTATTCGACAAAATTATCATCATTCCTAAAAATTTGGAGTTCCATTCGACAAAATGAGAATTTTCGCCCTTCTAAAAATTTACGTTCGGTGCGACCCTGGTTAATGTATTCATTTAAACAATTATCTTTGCAGAAACATAAATAATAATGTCAGTGGAAAGCTTTGAATAATATGAGTTAAATGTTGAAGGATTAATAGCAATGCTATCTATGAAAAATCCGACTATGAATTTTTAGTCGACGATCGTGCAATCAGACACAATACCGCTTAAAATGATCAATTTCATTTTTGACGTTTTTGAACTTTTTACTTCTGACATAACTTAATTACGAGATCGTGTCATTTCCGGTTTCAAAATTGCTATTATTTCCATTTTGTGTTATTTCCAGTGACAAACTTCAAAACCGTCCTTTCCACACTCAAGAAATTCATTCATCTAACATTTCATGATTTCTGGAGCGTGCGTAGGGAATTATTTGTCCCATTTACTTTGTAAACAAAGCACATCACCCGTAACAGATGTAAGTTTAGATCGAAATGTGAGGAATGAAGTTATTTTTTATTGTTTTCATGTCAAATGTTTAATGACCATTTATGCTTGACCGTAATCGTCCTTATTTTGGTTCGTCTTATGGTTGATCAATTTTGAGTTCGCTTTGTGTCTTTCTTAGCTATTAGTGGGACATTGCATTACAGTAAGCTTTGCTGCCAACATTCAAAGCTGAAAATTAGGGAGACTAGCGCGTAAATTCGAGAGACTTAGCATGAATAAATATAACGACAAGAATTTGAGTGTGAAAGGGATTTTTAAAAGATAAGTAAAGATTTCTTGAATTAGGATTGTATAGGACCCGAAATTGCTCGTGCGGAAATCCGGCTGGATTCGAAATAAAAAATTGAGATTACTTATTACTTTTTGAAGTGAAAAAATAATATTTAAAAAAAAATTGAATTTTGAATTTTTGGCATCTTGAATTCAAATTATGTTTTTCGCAATCACGAGCATGTGTGTGTATGTATGCGCGTGTGTGCTTGTGTAGGCCGCATGTGTGTGGGTGCGTGCGTGTGTATGTTAGCATGTGTGTGCATGTGTAGGCGTTCGTGTGTGTGTGTATGCATGTGTGTGCATGTTGTGTATGCAGTGCTGTGTGTGTACGCGCGTGTGTGTAGGCGTTCGTGTGTGTATGTATGCATGTGTGTGCATGTTGTGTATGTAGTGCTGTGTGTGTAGACGTCGTGTGTGTGTGTGTGTAGGAGTGTGTGTAGGTGTGTGTGTAGGTGTGTGAGTCTGTATGCGCGGGTGTGTAGGTGTATGAGTTTGTATGCGCGTGTGTGTGCGTAGGATATGGGCGCAACCTGGAGACGGTTTTCGCTATACGAGCAGCATCGTGAGGAGCCGATCGACGGTGGTGCTGGCAGAGGGTGCTGGTAGGAAAATAAAATGATAGCACGCCAAAACAGTCAAATGAGAACAATAAGCAATCGTGATTGCTCAATAAATAAATAAAAATATGTACAAGTTTCTTTTTTCTTATAAGTAGTAATTTCAATACCAGTACACCGAACACCGGTATTTCGAGCAATTTTACAATTTCGTAATACCAGTATTTGCTGTGGTAAAATTTCAGTATTTTCGGTATTAAGTGTAAATTATAAATATCTTTTCTTTAAAGAGTTTTTAATTTAACTTATAACAAATCTACTGGTATTTGAAATACAAGTATGTATTTCTTTTTCAATGAGACAGAACCAAAATCAATCTATCGATATTTAAAAGTTTGGCTTCAAAAATCGAACTTAATAGAATATCATTGGATGGAAGTGTCGGGAAGATTACAAAAATTATATTTTTATCACTAGATAAATTGTATTTTGATGTGTTTATGTGCACCTTGTTTTTATTTTTTAAATTATTCTTGACAACTCACTTGCACTTTTGTAAAAGCTAATTTCGAAGTGTAATTGCGAATGTTGGGGAACATGGGGCAAAGTAAAATAGCGGGGCAAAGTGAAATGGTGAAATATTTACTCTGCTTTTAGCTCCACCTATCTGTTATTATTTTAACTATGTAGTACCATATCTAGTCTATTCCAGTTAGGAAAAAAATACCACCGAAGATTAAAGCATTTGGTAATACAGGCGATTTTAAAAAAATGATACTCATATTGTAATATTTTGTTGTAAATCAAAAATTATTTGTTATTATAAAATGATAAAGTTATTGTAATGAACATTTTAAATATTAATTGAGGCCTCCTAATATTCAATGCAATATTAATTTAGTTAATATTAAGCTTATTTGTATTTTAAATAAATTGTACAATTAGTCAAGTACATACGGGGCAAAGTGGAATAGTTTGTTTCATTTACTCACTCAGTCATTTAATATTAATCACTTATCTTTTCATTTATTAATTAGTTCATTTACATTCCTTCGTTTAGTAATTCACTTTTTTGTCATTCATTCTTTTACTCTCATTTATTTTTCTTCATACATTAATTGATTTGTTCATTTATTATGCATTTATTGTCGCTTTATCTTTTCATTTATTCATTCAACCTTTTATTTACCGATTCTTTTGATCAAAAATATGTTTTATAATCGAATAGAAAATATTTCATTAGAAAAATATTTTATTTTTTCACTTTGCCCCATAAAAAAAGTGAAAATTTGCCACTTGTTTTTTGAAGACTCAAATTTACTGCCAAAAATAAAAACTGTTTCCCCGAAAGTTTTATTATAAAATACAATGTTCTTTCTTTATGTACTGTAATTTTCAAAACAAATTTCCGATTTGTTCACTTTGAAAAAAATCAGTCATCTTAACCATTTTACTCCACATTCCCCTACTTGTGCTATGAATAATTTATTCCAACCATCAACTGCAGCGATATTTTATGATTTTTTAAAAGAAATATCTTACTCAATGGGGTCATTTCCAAAATTTTAAAAGTATTTTTTTCTGAAAGAACATGCTCAAAAACATAGGATCCGACCATTTTTTTTAAATAATTTGATTAAGTTTAATATTTAAAAATAATATTTTAATTGGTGCGCTTTCATTGTTTACGCTTCTGCCGATGACATGACAAATGATGAAATGCCATTCACGGATGCCATTCCCAGAGCGCAACAATAAACTCGCATCCTTGCTATAATTTATTTAAATCTTTTTATATTTTAAATCGGTGCGCTTTTAATGTTTATGCTTCTGCCGATTACATCACAAATGATGAAATGCCATTCAGTATTGCCATTCACAGAACAAAATATTTAATTGGCATCTTTACTCACGTGTATTGGCAACGATAGGGTTGATAGCAAGCGTAGAGCGCAATTTTAATTCGCTTCTTGATTATCATAACGTGGAAATGCATCATTTGTGACGTCATCAAGACCACGCCTTGTTTGAAAAATCGGACATTTTAAGGGTTTTTTAAGTCATTCATATTCTAGTTCTAATAACTTCCTAAATCCAGTAACCGATTTTTTTTCTCACAATTATCCCTCACTGAGTAATAATATTCGCAGATTATTGTCACAAAACATAAAACACGCATTGGCATTGGAACTGCGCCTCTTTTTGAAGTCTCTTTTGCAACAAGCAAAACAACTGGTTCATCCTTTAATTACGAGGTAGTTACTACATTCTCCTTTTGAAATCACTAAACAAAATTAAACCCATTATATTTTCTAACAAAGAAAAATCCGTACAAGTCACGTGAATCTCTGTGTTATGTTTTGTATGAGTTACATTCAAGGTTTCACTCTTTTCTATTCTTTATTTCGTTCTGTAGGTAGGGATCATTTATTTGAAATATCATTACTTACACAAAAAAATGAAGATTAACAAAACAAAAAAGTTAAAAAGGAAAAAAAAAAAAGCTAGGATCCAACCTCTGGCATTCATTTGAATTTTTTCGTCTTGAATTTAAATTACGTTTTTCGCAATCACGGATTGTGATAGGACTACTCATTAGGTTTTTTATTTCTACGAATGGAATGGAAGTGAAGAAGAAATTCACACCCTAGATGTTATGACTGGTGATTTTCTATGTTAAATATTAAGAGGATGCGGTAATAAAGATATGGTTGTTATGGCCAGTTTGCACCCGTATACTTATCATACAGATTATTTACAGGTATACCGCGTGATCTTAGTTTTGGTTCTTATCAATCTTAAACGATGGCAATTAATAATTTGAAAATTTTGTATTTAAATGAAATTTTGCTATTCAAGGTTCTCTATGTAGGTGTTTTCAGTGAAAAGCGTGATTTTATCTAAAAAAACTTTATTTTTAACTTAAAATCTGCTTGACACAAGCCTTGAAAAAAAAAATCAGAATCAAGCAAATCGCAGACGATTTGTAACCATGACGATGAAGTAAGTCTCACTAAATAAATATTAAAAACAATGAGCTAGATTTGTTCTCGTCTTCATGATAATCTGAAGAATCAAAGGAACTTCAACGACGGTCAAGTGAAAGCAGTTGGCACTCGTAATTGCTATACAATTTTTTTTTTTAGAGTCTTTTTGTATAGGATGAAAAATATATTTTATATCGTTTACAGATATTTTTCTTTTGTAAATGCCTCTTTTTCTCATTCTAGTTTTATTGCTTTGCCTATAAGTAACAAATAACCTATTTTTTTTATTTACTTATTTTAGAACAAAGTTTTTCTTTTAATTTAAAGTTTTTTTGAAGTGAAACTTTTTATGCAAGGGCTTTGAAATTTTGATCGGCAAAATTTTGTGCGACGGAAATGCTTTTTGTATGAGGCAAAGTCGAAGATGAGTTGTTCTTGCTTTCTTCCTCGTAGTCCGCGGTTGTGAGTACTGCGTCGAGTACAGCTGTCGGTTATCCAAAGAGCATACGTTGAACCACATGTGTATAACCAACGTATTTCTAGTATTGTTTAGTGCTCTTTTTGTTTATGATCTATTTTCTTCATTAAAGTTTACAATATTGTTATGAATATGCCTGAAATATCTTTGCCGGGACTCGATCCGGAGTCCGACGAGTTTAACACTTAGCACTCTGACGATTGAGCACCTGTGATTGTCAGATTGCGGTGTGTTGCTAAGAGTACGAAGACGATAATTTCACTTCTTAAGAACGAATGCGATTTTAATCAAATTGGTTTATTGACCTCTGCGATTTTAATCAAATATGTATATTCAAATTATATACATATGTGTGTCGATTCACGGCGACACACATATGTATATAATTTCGTGTAAATAAATAAATGATAAACACTGTCTCCGCTTATTCAAAAGTGATCGATGAATAATTAAAATGTTTCCCTATAACACAAAAGTGTGGCATCTATTGTGTGTCTGTACGACACATCCTGTTTTTTTTTAACTTAATGTTAGTGTAGTGTGTTTACCGTTTTTTAATAAATGTCAATTACTCGTAGATTTTCAAAACGGATACCGCAAAGGTTCTATTCTTTCTTTTTTGTTGTAGTAACAATACCAACAAATCTATCCTCGGCCAAAAGGAAAGTCTTCAAAAACCATTCACCTGATTTTTTTTCTCTCATTTTTCTACCTGAATTTTTCTTCACTTACTAATCCATTCAGCTTTTTCTACCGATGATTAATAGTATCTTAAATTTAAAATGCAGCCGGAAGAAAATGAATGTACGGTACATACGGAATAGTTAATTAAATTAAAAAATAGCGATCTCTCATTTAATGTCATAAAATAGGAAAAAACACAGGTGGACTGGCTAGTAAGATACAAAATACCAGCAATAAAAATATCCGCCTAAAAACATGTTACCGAAGAGGTCAATAAACCTGTTTTTAGATCATTGATCATTTTTAGAACATATTTCCATTCAGAAAATTACGGAAGAATTTTATCATGAGGGCTTGTTTATCCAATCGAAGTGACACACATAGTGAGTCCTAACAAGTACTATGCGGGTTACCGAAGTCTCTCAAGAGAAAACTGGATTGATCTTTCGCAAGGTAGTTTCAGTTAAAATTTTTACTTTAAAACACTGTTTAGTTAATAATTTACACTGTTTAAAGTATACTTATAAGTTCGGTGGAACTGTATTTTGTTATTTTTAAATGTTTAGTAAGAGCCAATTTGCTTTGGAAAAATTTCGATCGTTGAAAGAATTTACGGAATATATTGCAAATTCAATATATTAAAAATAAAGTAGAGATCAAAGCGAATTTTGTCCTAGGTGAACCACTTTTTCGGGGCTCCCTCGTAGACAAACATTACAGTTTTTGCCATTAAAAAAAAATAGTTTTAACCATTTGGGGGCCCCAAAATAGCAGGGGACATAGTCCACGGCCTAATTGGCCTATTCAGTACAAGCCCTGAGTAGAGAGGGGGGGGGGGATCCAACCTTCATGCGCGAAAACTAAACCTTGACTCGGTGCAAAAAGTAGCATAATACCCCTCCCCCCACCTAGGTCTCTTGACACCACTGCTTGACACGGAGAGAAGGAAAAATCTGAGTCCTGACCGCACGGGGGCCCGGAAATGGACAGACGGGGGATTTTTTTTGGGTAGGATCTGAGTTGGGGGACATAGAATTCAGCATTATGACCCAGCCTCCTGCACGACACATATTAAGTAAAATTTATGCTCACGGAAATTTATCAAATTTTATATAGGGCCCGAATAACGACTGATACGGGCCCAAACTTAGCAAATTTCAACAATTTATAACTATTGCCAAATTTCATTTAAAAAATGAATATAGCTACTTATAAGTTGCAAAAATGTCCATTGGCAAAGTATCTACAACGTGGAGCCCGATGAGGAGAAGTAGTCCAGTCAATAGGTAGAAAAAAACGGGCTTGCCTTACAAAAAATGGGGTCAAAGAATTTTTTTTTAATTTGTATACATTAGTGCCAATATGAAAAAACCAAGTTATCCAACACGAAAGACTTCGGGAGAAGTTTTGGGGGCCGAAAAGCCCCCAAAATTTGTGACTTTTTGTGTTATTTTCAAAATATCTCAAAAATGGTTAAAATTACAAAAAAACTTCCAATACAAATGTTAAAGAGGATTAAATTTCCTCCAACTTTTGTCATTACAACATTTTTATAGCATGAAAAGCAAGCGAGTTACAGCTTCTTGAAAGTCACACTTTTCCTGAACCCCTCAGCGAAGTGCATGAAAGCGCATCAGATAACGGAGGAAAAAAGGAGAAACGCCGGCAATCTGACCTTGGAAATCATTTGTCTTTCGCAGCTGAGGGTAAATGTTTCTGCTCCCTTTAACTTAAACAAAACACCTTCATTCTATCCCTCCCCCCCTTTTTTTTTTACAAATGCGATGTATCGACTCAATAGCTACTCATGTTGGTCATTTCAGAGTTCGAGCGAGAGTATGTTTTATCAATTTGTGTGTTCTGTATTATGATTTTTTCCCCTAGAAATGATTACGCCTGACCAAAGTTTTTTTTTTTTTTAATCTGCGAAACCACTTTGAATGAACGCGAAATAAAGATTGTCAAGGAGAAAGGAATAGAAAATCTTCAAAGATGCAGCGCAAAACGTCAAAATGAAGAACATCAGCGTTCCTCGTAGGACTTAAAAGAAGTGACAATTCACACTGCCTGTCACAAATGCTATATCAATGAGCAATCAATCTCTTCCCTTGAAGTAATGGTTGAACCTAACATGTTAACTGAATTCCTCAAGAAAGATTTCTGAGAAATTATAACAACAAGAATCGTCTTATTCAACTTCTTGAGACATATGTATTTCGAAGAGTGTGGCATTGAAGTCAGGCAGACTCAAGAAGATGCCGACTTACTTACTGTTCTTTCAAAGGTGAAGGAAATTGAAAAGGTTGTTATAGTGGGCGAGAGGATATAAATCTGTTGGTGCTGATGACAGCTTTAGGACAGCCTTTCAGCAACTTGTTCTTTTTAAAACCTGGAAGAGAGAATGCTTGTGATTTGTTTTTTTTCCCCCACCAAAATTTTTTAAGTTTAACTCCAGCAATATTCTTTTCATCCATGCATTTAGTCGGTGTGATATGATTTCGGCAATCTTTGGCCAAGGGAAAATTAAGGTGTGCAACATAGTCAAAAAAAAAAAAAAAAAAAAAAAAAAAAAAACTCCTGAAATTAAGGAAGCTATTGGAGTATTTATGAACCCAATCAGTCATCATAATGCCGTAGCTGCAGCTGGAGAAAGCATTTTGAAAATATTATACACAGGTGACTTAAAGTATTTGAATCTATCTTTGGATACTTTGAGATTTAATCTTTTAATAAAACTAGTATACAGGGCCAAAATAAATCTTGCAGGGCTACCTCCAACTTTCGGGGCGGGGGGATGCTGGAAGGTATCACTCATATCGGTGCTACCAAATTCAAAGTTGGTTGGGCAACATAATTGATCCAGAGAAATGGGGTTGGGAACGCAGAACGCAAGGTCTAATGCCTGTTGACACGAAAACAGATTCAGTTACTCAGAATCTTTTGAAGATTGTACCTTGTACCTGCAAGAAAAATTGTACTGGAGCCTGTTCTTGTCGCAAGGCAGGTTTAAAATGCTCCAGCACGTGCAAACACTGCAGTGGCATAAATTGTGAAAATGTTGCAGAAATTTCGTCTTTGGATGAGACTGCCGAAACAGATGATTTGTTCCAGGAGCTTTAGGAATCACCGCAACAAAGAGATGAACAATTAAAGGACCACAGCTTCTTTCTACCCCCTACAGATTCTGAACCGGGAGAACCTGGGCCTTCAAAACGGCTTCGAAGAAGATAAACAGCGTATTTTGTTGTTCTTTTTGTATTTGCTTTAAGGTCAAATGAATCTCCCTGTAATTTAGATGTATGTATTAAGCTTTTACAGTTGGATTTTCATTTTGAAAGGTAATTCTTTTGGGTTCTTCATGCCTTAAAAAGTCAGTTTCTGCAGAATTTTTTCAAAGTGTTCATTATGTATTACTATTGTACAATCATGTTTCAAATATCGCATTTTCACTTGAAATAGAATAGATTGTACGAGTTATGTGTTTTAAATGAATGTGAAGATTATGTAATTCAATTACAAACTGCAATATAAATCGCATGTTATTGGAGTCTGATGAAGACTACCTCTGTCAGACCAGAAATATTAGTTCGTGAGCGGTGGGGGAGGGTTTATTATTATTATTGTATCAGAGCATAGGATGCATGATTGGGTTTGCTTATTAGCTGCCTAATATTCATTCCTTCAGCACATTAATATTTAAAAATCGCATCTTTGTTTGCAATAATCAGACTAGAATGTACGAATTATGTGCCTCAAATGAATGTATACATTGTGTAATCAAGTTACAAACTGCAATATATCATTTGTTATTGGAGTCTGATGAAGACTACCTCTGTCAGATCAGAAATGTTAGTCCGTGAGCAGTGGGGAAGGTTTTTTTTTTATTATTGCATCGTCGTATGTGCTTTAAATGAATGTGTATATATGTATTTCAGTTCCATAATATATAGTCTGTTTTTTGAAGTCTAGTGGGAACTAATCTGTCTGCCAGAATTTCTACTGTGTCCGGTGGGAGGGGGGGGGGCAAGAAACAAACTACTCAAACTGTCGATAAACTCTCCTAAAACTAAAGTTTCTATTCAAGTTCTAACAATTATGACGCCTTGCTTTCGGTGTGAAAGCTTTTTTTTCGGAGTGGAGGAAAATGGCCTATTTTCAAAGAGCTATAGCAAGCTTGCTATTTGTGCTACAAAAAAGTTGTAGATACAAAAGTTGTAGGAAATTTCATGCTCTTTAAACTTTACATTTAATATTTTTTTCTAAGTTGAACCGTTTCGGAGATATTTTCGAAAAAACGAAAAAAGTCATAAATTTTTGTGGTTTTTCGGTCCCCAAAAGTTCTCCCGGGGTCTTTCGTGTTGGATACCTTGGTTTTTCCATGTCGGCACCAATATGTACAAATTAAAAAAAAATCTTTGACCCCATTTTTTGCAAGGTAAAATGTATCTATTGACTGGACTAAACAGGGCTGTCACAAACATTACTTCACTCACCCAAGTTTTTAAGAAAGGGGCCGAAAATTAGATTTTAGTGTTGCAAAAAAAAAAAAAAAAAGGATGGGGGGAACTTTGAAATGGTAAACGTTAAAAATAAAAAGGAAAAGAAATGGGGGGGAGGGCGGAGGAGGGGAATAAGGAATGAGCAGATAAATAAAAATACAAAAAAAAATCCCTGTAAATTTTAAACAGAAATGGAATTTTAAAATATTCAGAAATGTTAAAGAAACTGGATTATTTCGATAACCTAAATAAAGGCCCCAAAAATATATGCTGCAATGAAAAATATTCAGTGCGTTATGAAAACCAATGTCAAGCCAAACGTGATATCTTCATGGCGGCAGTTAATATGCTTTCTGTTCTTTTTCAGCTCGTAATATCTTAACAAAAAGAGCAGCTGAGTGGCGGAAAACACATGGGTCACCGAAATATGTTCCAAATAGAAGCCAGGGCCGATGAAAAATCATGTCAGTCTAGTCGGAAACTAGTGGCCCGGCCCTTAGAAGGCCCCCACTCAGCCAAAGCAGTATAAGTTTTATGTGAGATGGAGGGTTAGGAGACCAAACAGCCAAGGTGCCCGCTTTTGCTCTCGGTAGCCCTGATAGAAACAGTTAAAAGAGAAAGAGAGATTTAAAATATTGGGTGTAATAGCATAGTATGTAGTTCTATCTAAATATTTGAGGGTAAAAAAATGAAAATGGTCTACAAATGCGTTTTAGGACTTTTATTTAGATGAATTTCCCGGAAGAGTCTGCGAATAATTAATATCATCCAAGATCGTCTAAAATTCGCGTTTTAGGAGCAATTTCAATAACTTTCAGGGGACCAAAAACCTTCTCTTCTTATCTTTAAATATGTCCCACGATTGCGTTTGTAGGACTTTAAATTGGAACAGTTTTCAGAGGTGAGACTCGAACTCTCCGTCAATCCAATATTACTGAAAATAGACTAAAATTTACGGTTTTAAAACTTGGGTTTTGAAAAAATGCCGGAAGAACTCTGGGTCCCCATCCCTTGAGATCATCAAAGGTGGCCTACAATTGCGTTTTCAGGAGTTCAATTTCGAAAAATTTCCGGGGTACAGCCTCCGAACCCCCGTTCCTTTAAAATTTTTGAAGATCATTTAAAATAGCGTTTTGGGAACTTAAATATAAAAAAATTTCCGGAAGTCCCATTTTTGACCCCATTCCCTCTACATAGAGTTTTAAAAACGCATTTCTAGACCAGTTTCGATGAAGTATGGGGAAAGGATGAGAGGGTTTAAAACTTTGCCCCGAAATTTTTCGTAATCGAAGTTCCAAAAGGCAACTTTAAGATGGTTTACAGTCGCATTTTAAAAATTTCAATTTCAAAAAACTTACAAAGAAGGTCTTCAAAATTTGCCCTCTTCTTAATATCACCAAAATTCGCCTAAAACTGCGTTTTTGGAACTTCAATTTCGAAAAATTCTGGGGCAGAGTACACAATTCAATCTTTTCTCCTAACGTTGTCAAAGGTTACTTACAATTGCGTTTCCAGGAGTTCGAAAAATTTTCGGGGGAGTGCCCCCCCTCCTCCTTTTTATGAGCATCAACGAAGATAGTCTAAATCCACGTTTTGGCAACTTTAATATCGAGAGATTCTCAGAAGAGTCTGACTCCTTCCCCCAAAGGTGGCTTATACGTAAAACTAAAATTCCGAAGATCTTCTCTAATTGCGTTTTTTGAATAAATATCAAAACATTGCAGGAGGAGAGTCACTTGACCCCTTCCCATTTCGTTATTCACACACACAAAAAAAGCTTACATTCACGTTTTTAAGACTTAATTTCGAAAAAATTACGACGAAAGACCCTGAACCTTCTTTCCTCCAAATATAGTATAAAATTCTGTTTTCTTAAACTAGAATTTCAGAAGAATTTAAGAAACTCCACCCGACCCATTATTTCGATAAATATTATACTTACAATTAAGTTCATATAGTTAAATTATTTTTCTCCTCATATTGAGACGAATTCTCCGGATTTGTGTTGCAAAGGGACCCTTTCTAAACTAAAAGCTCAATCCTCCCTCTCTTTGATTAAGGTGAAAAAACAACGTAAATAAAGCACAAATATTCGAGAAAATACAGCATATAGCTATTTTTTTTTCTTTTTTTTGTCAGTTCTCTCGCAACTTCTGGTTGTGTTGGTGAGCTTTTTGCACTGATGAATAGGCTCCATTTAAGCCTTGAAATAGCTATATGCTGTATTTTCTCGAATATTTGTGCTTTATTTACGTTGTTTTTTCACCTTAATCATATTGTAGCACAAAGCTTATTTGATAATTTTTCATTTAACCTTCCTCTCTTTCTTCATCTATATAATATTTGTTTGAAAAAAAATACTAAAAATATAGCTTAATACCATTTTTAGTATGGGAAATGGGGGGGGGGAAATGAGCCGGGCCGAAAATTTGAATTTACGCTACTGAATGATAAGTAATTTTTACAATGAAAATTGCTCAAATGTACACAATTATACGAGTTTCACTGTTGATTATTTCCCTTTTGCTAAACCTTTTCAAATAAAGTAATTTTCTGCGGCACGATAAAACCACTCCATATTTGAGAAATTTAAAACGAGCCTAGAGAAATCAAAGATGACGAAAAGTAACTAGTATGTTGTGGCCATCACGAAACTTTCTTCTATATTTTTCTTTTTTTTTCTGATCCCTCCCCATGCTTGACGAGGAAGCAATATTCCTAACAAAAACAAAATGACACATGCAAAAACTTGATGACCATCCCAATGTCTGAATTATTGCAAAAGCAAAGCAAAGAGCGAAAATTGAAAGTTATTTTAAAAGCCTTGCTTGAATTAATTACAAATATTTTATTTGTTAACAAACATAAGATGGCAACAGTTAAAAATTTTAAATCATTGAGATAATATTTCCGATCATTTCCATACAATTAAAATCACGAGAAATACGCAGACGACAATCTATTACGATTTATCTTTCTTATTGTTGCATTAATAAAAATATTTTTATTCGCAAAAAAAAAAAAAAAAAAAATCAACACCTCTTGGAGCGATCGGCGTCAAAATTGAACCAAAGCCTGTTTACAAATGGATTCACATATATTCCAAATTTCAACCAGAACGTAGCATTACTTCTTGAGATAGGGCACTCAAAATGGAAAAAAAGAACGGGTGATTGCGCTACCCCCTTTTTAGCTGTTGACACAAAAATAAAATCAGTTCTTATACCCACTAAGGGCTACTTGCCGATAAATTTTTCTTTCATTCCGTTCATTATTTCTTGAGATACAGCAGTCACAATTGACGACAAAAAACGTTCTATAGCTCAACCCCTGTTTGAGTTATTGACACCAAAATTGAATCAGCACCTGTTCCTGTTAATACCAACATATGGACCAAATTTTGTTTGATTCCGCCAGTTACTTCCTGAGGAATAGCAAGCACGCGTAACTCGAAAAAAGTCCCATTGCTCCACCCCCCTTGGAGGAATTTGCGCCAAAAACTAATGGGCACAAGTTCACATAGGGGCCCATATGTGTACTAAATTTCGTTCGATTTCATGCGGTAGTTTTTGTTGTAGAGCGGCCACAAAAAACGGGTCACACACAGACGTGACACACATACATACACACACACACACAGACAGACAGACATTTTCCAAAAATGGTCGAAATGGACTCAGCACACCTCAAAACGTTCGAATCCGTCAAAATTCGAAATTCGAAAATTTGCACGAATCCAATACTTTCTTCTATATATTAGATATAGAAGAAAGTAAAAATTACGAACTTGTTCACATCAATATACAACAACGTGACGGAAAGATGCCGCTTGCATAGATAAAATGTGAAACAAAGTAATATTAAAAAAAAAAGAAATTCAAGTCAATTCCTATTTAGGTCAACAAAGAAAAAATTAATTTTTATATAAATGTGTATGTAACAGAATCACATTATTAAGTGATAAAATAGAAATTTAATTTAATTAATGCATTAATATTTGAAAAACTGCACTAACATCAAGTGTGATTCACACTACAAGTTTTAAAAAACGTATTCAAACTTGAGTAGATGAATAAAAAGTACGTATTTTATTTGCGATTGAAAAGGTAAACAAAAAATATAAATATACAGTGCTCCCGAAAGTGTTCGTATACCTACGACTTTCAACAAAATAGGCCCCTATCCATTGGTTAGAATTAATATTTCGGAATAGATATCTAATTATAAGATCTATGATCTATTTTATACAAAACTACATAAAGAGTTTTTAAAAATATTAAAACTTAATTTTTTTAAAATAAAAAACCAAAAAGTGCCGGAAATTTTATCTCACAAAAGTCTTCGTACACTTTAAAAAGTGTCTATATATTAGTAAACAATCTAACTTTTTATTAAGTTATTATTTAGTAGAATATTATGCAGTATCAACAACACCTTTTAAGCGTCTGGGAATAAATTTCATTCTTTTTTCTTTCTTTTTTTTTGCGTAATTTCTGATAAAGTGTTCAACCTCACTTCGAGTCTTATTGTTTCTAGCTCTTTTTTCGTTTCAAAGCCGTATTTTCGTAATCTAGCCTCCAGATATCTCTAAATATGTTACATGAAGTTCAAATCTGGAGATTGAGGTAGTATTTTCCAAACTTTAGGACAATTTTTGAGGCACTAGACGCAAAAGTGGAAAAGCTTGTGCTTATCGTTATCTTGATGAAAAACAAAGTTGTTTCCAATAACCAAATTTCTGATTAAGAGTTTAAAATTGGTTTTTAAAATATTTAAATTAACAGCATGATTCATTATTTCATCAAAAAAATTACAAACTACCAATTCCTGATGCTGATATGCACCCTCACACTAGAACACCTCCACCGTCTCTATTAACTGGTCCAACTAAGTTCTTAAGATTCAGTTCCTAATTTTTTTTCTTCTACTTACAATTACACAACAATTTAACCAAATACAATTTAACCATAAGACGTGATTCCAAAACGTTTTGAGCTTATTCATCATTGATTTTGTGACGAAAAGTGTAAGCTTTCTGTTTTTCGCACGACCAAGAAAATTTCTGCGGGAAGAGGTCCCATTTAATCCAGCTAATCAGAGAACTTGGCGAACAAATTTAGGTAAAAATTAAATGTAAAATTTTTCATTTAACTGTGCAGAAATTTTTACAGCACTCAAATGTGTATTTATCATAATTTTTTAAACTTTAAATCTACGATCACGCTCTGTCAACTTTACCGGTTAACCTTTTCTTACCTTGTTTTCGGCCCGATTCTTTTCTTAAAATCATTTCATCAACCACTTACTATAAAATGGAATAAATTAACTAATTTAGAACCAATTTTAAGCTACTGTGAGGAAAAAATTGAAGGGAAGAAAAACTCGAATGATTAAATTTTTTAACATTATTTACAGTTTATACTTTGATTTTTCGAATAAAGAAAATTTTAGTAAAACATAGATGAATCAAATCAGCTCAAAATAAATACCAACTCACCTGTCCGGCAATATTCTAAAAGCATCGGCATTTATAAATCGCTTTCGTCTATTTTTATTCTCATCTTCACCACATACTGAAACAAACAAAACGCCGCAAACAATTGCAGAAACAATTGCGAATCTCATCTTCGCCGTAAAACAGCGCGAGAGAAAGAAACGGAAAATCAAAATTCGACTGCCAGATCACTCGCTATCTCGGAGAGAACTAAAATAACTACAACAAAGCAGACGAAAGTTTATATCGGGTCTGACAATCCAGGAGGCGCTGTGAACGAATGATCTAGATGATTCGGCGGTGGATCCTCAAATTGGGCTGACACGTTACGTGACCTTTTATCCCCGGATGGGAATTGGAAATGGGGGCGGAGATGGGCAGTAGAGGTCATTGGGAATTTTCCGCTTGTAGCCGTGTCTGATAACAATAAATTATCTGATAATTTTCATGGAACTTCAGTGAAGACAGGCGTCTTGACAGAAGATTAAATTGTAAACAGATCCTAGAAATTTGATTGATGGGATAAATTGCCGTGTTATGGAGAAATAGTTAGGAATTCAATATTTAATAGAATCTGATAATACCTTATAATTATTCAGCTTAATGCAAATGTAACTTAAATTTTGGCCATTTTTTTGTGATGTCAGTAAAAGATATTTGTGTAATAGATATAAAACCGAACTTTTGTTTGTTTTCAGTATTTCTTTCCGGTAATAGGTTTTAAAATATTTTTATATTTTACCGAGAGTTAAAAATATCGCTCTAATGACTAATTTTCTAGCATAATTCTGATAAAAAAATTTCATGAATGTATGATTCAAAATCATTACTGAATTCTGAGCTACAGTTATGTTGTTTGTGTTTTCATATCAAAATCAGAGAGGAAAAAAAAAACCCGTGTATTTCAACATGGTAAATCACAGTATCATATACAGTAGGCGGCGTTTAATGTGATCACTTTGGGACAAATGCAGTTTGAAAACAATTAAAAATTTTTTTCAGGTCCACGCTCGTTGACCCCTGCAGTGTTTTGACCCTCCTCCCACTTTTTTGGTGCACCAGCCGCCTATGGTGCTGTATAGAAATGATTTCACGCTTTGAGGAGGAGTGGGTTCGTAATATTGTGGCAGCTTATGACAAGGGGGAGTGTGGGAGTAACAAAAAGTGTGACATCACATATTTTTATGAAAATTTGCTTGTGAAAAGCAGCGTGATATGTAGCAAAGGAATGGTTGGGATCAGGGGGAAGTGTGACACTTTGTGATAGAGAGGGAGGGTAAAAGTCGTTGAAAATCAGTGTGACATCAGTTTGTGATGTGAGCAATCCCTTACTTCGAAAAATTCTGGTATTGCGAATGTTTTTAAAAAAAACCTACTTAAATTTTAATACATGTTTAAAATCACTATCTTTGAAGATTTTCGTAATTGTAAGAAACTAATTTCAAGAGATAAATTATGCTAATAACAACCAAAATTTCATCAAACATTTACCCAAATAATAAATGAGGTATATTTATTTTAACACAAATTAAAATTACAGTGACTCAACTAATCGCAGTTTTAAATTATAGATTAGACAAATGGAAATACGTATCTGCATCATAAAAAGGAAAAATAAAAAAAGCAATTTTTTAAACTTTTAGTAATAAAAGAAATAAAGTGTGACTCACATGATCAAGAGAAAGTCTTTCAATGTTTGAATTGTCTTTTGTCTTAGCAAACTGTTTATGAAACCTTCG
Organism: Uloborus diversus; assembly: GCF_026930045.1. Classification (NCBI taxonomy): domain Eukaryota; kingdom Metazoa; phylum Arthropoda; class Arachnida; order Araneae; family Uloboridae; genus Uloborus; species Uloborus diversus. The sequence goes on from NC_072735.1 coordinate 16,378,433, forward strand.
TACTTGTATTGTTTAAGAAAATCATCAGCAGTGCCTCTTTGTTACATCTCAGGCCCTAAGGCACGTACAGACTCTCCTTTCTGCAGCAGTTGGAGGATTTTAAACATCGCGAACACCGCCCTCCCCCCCAAAACAAGAGCCTCCCAAAAAAGTGAAAAATACCCCTTAAAACACCCTCCTTAAATACATGAAATACACCGCCAGCTCAGTCAGTTCCAGCCGAAGAATGCAGTTTCGTACTTATTAGCACGCATCAACCCGGCTCATCAGCCTATTCTGTATTAGCTACCAGTTTGTTTAGCACTCTTGGCTTCCTTAAGAGGTTTTCCACCTCCAGCTCAGTCACTTCCTATGCCGGGCTGATGAGTGCTAATAAGCACGAAACTGCAGTCCTCGGCTGGCATTGACTGAGCTGGTGGTGTATTTCATGTATTATGTATTTCTGCCTTAGCCCTGGCTATAGGGCGGTAACTTACTGAACATACCTGCCTTGCCTTCAATACTCGAGTTGAACCGAACTATTGTTTCGGTCACTCGTCTGGTCAGTGCTAATTGTGTATTAGCTACCAGTTTGTTTTGCACTCTTGGCTTCTGTTAAGAGGTTTTCCACCTCCAGCTCAGTCACTTCCTATGTCGGACTGATGAGTGCTAATAAGCACGAAACTGCAGTCCTCGGATGGAATTGACTGAGCTGGCGGTGTATTTAATGTATTTCTGCTTAGCCCTGACTATAGGGCGGTAACTTACTGAACACCCCCTTAAAGTTTCAATAGCACAGCCTGCGACACGCCCCCCCCCCCAAGCACCCCTGATTATCAGCATCGATTTCATCTTCATTTGATGAAGTTTCGTCGTTTACTTTTACAGCAGAGCAAGTAGCAACTTGGCATACATCTTCATCAGACATTGTTGCAGCCACTTGTATACTTTCATCTATTGACATCCATTCAGCAATGTTAGTTTCACTCATTGGTATGTTATTCTTTTTTTCTATTGAGTGTTTAACGTGGCCCGGTCACCATTAGCGGACACGGAGGATCTTCGATCGATTTGGCACAGAACCTGGAAACCTCCAGACAGATGAACGCCTTATCAAACAGACCACCATGGCAACTTCAGTCCATGTAAAATGTTGATGTAAAGCAGTCTACGTAAAAATTAAATAAATCCTCGATATCTACTGAAATGAACATGAAAACTTATTAAATCAGCTGAAATAACGAAAGGCCAATTTGTTAGCTCTTCCTGTCCCTTGCTTACCGGTGCACAGTTCCGTTAATTTTCATCGCAACCGTAGTTTCTGTTAACGAGGCATAGTGTATCAAATCATTTTAAGCAACAAGACCTTTTCATGCATTTTTGCGATTGACGATTGGTAGGAACCGGCACTTTTACGCAATCATGTGATCTAGTTATGGGGCTGTTAAGCGGCTCGTATGGGTGGGAAAGGGGGGCAATTGCCCCCTCACTTTTTAGAGTTAAAAATTAACAATCGATTGAAAAGTGATTTTCTATTGGGTAAATTGTGTGGAAAGTAATACGTAAAAATATTTTCGTTTTTACTTTTTTCGTCTTATTTCAAAAGAATGAAACTTTGAAATGGAAGGGGAAAGTCAAAGTCGGCCATCTGTTCTGATTTTGATGCGATACACCACTTATTCATCAGTAATATTAAAACCCAATAATATAGCCCAATTGCGCAAAAAAAAAAAAAAGCTTCAGGTCCACGCTCGTTGACCCCTGCAGTGTTTTGACCCTCCTCCCACTTTTTTGGTGCACCAGCCGCCTATGGTGCTGTACTGAAATGATTTCACGCTTTGAGGAGGAGGGGGTTCGTAATATTGTGGCAGTTTATGACAAGGGGGAGGGTGGGAGTAACAAAAAGTGTGACATCAGATATTTTTATGAAAATTTGCTTGTGAAAAGCAGCGTGATATGTAGCAAAGAAAGGGTTGGGATCAGGGGGAAGTGTGACACTTTGTGATAGAGAGGGAGGGTCAAATTCGTTGAAAATCAGTGTGACATCAGTTTGTGATGTGAGCAATCCCTTACTTCGAAAAATTCTGGTATTCCGTACGTTTAAAAAAAAAAAAAAACTACTTAAATTATAATACTTGTTTAAAATCAGTATCTTTGAAGATTTTCGTAAGTGTAAGAAACTAATTTCAAGAGATAAATTATGCTAATAACAACCAAAATTTCATCAAACATTTACCCAAATAATGAATGAGGTATTAAAGAAAAATTTTCTGTAAAAAACAGTCAAGTGACCACATTTGGGACACGGAGTAAAGGGGGGCTTAAGAAGACTACTCCCATCCCCCGATAGCCTATTAGCCCCCTAAAAGGAGAATACAAATCAAGTTTAAAGCCTTCTTTTTGCATGTGTATCTCTAAATTAATTATTTTCGTCCTTCAAAAATTAGACCTTTAAAAAATTCAGCTTATTTTTTTGCTCAGCATTAAACACGCCTTCTGTCAACTCAAGCACGCCTATTTTTTTTGCTCCTTGTACATTTGTTGTTGTAAGCAGTGCCAGATCTTTTGGGAATGTAAGCCAGGGCACGAACAGAAACTTCAAGTTCAAATAAATAAATCTTTACTAATAATAAAGCTGAAAGTCTCTCTGTCTGGATGTCTGGATGTCTGTAGTATGTCTGGATGTCTGTAGGATGTCTGGATGTCTGTAGGATGTCTGGATGTCTGTAGGATGTATGGATCTCTGTGATGCGCATAGCGCCTAGACCGTTCGACCGATTTTCATGAAATTTGTCATAAAGTTAGTTTGTAGCACGGGGGTGTGCACCTCGAAGCAATTTTTCGAAAATTCTATGTGGTTCTTTTTCTACTCCAATTTTAAGAACAAAATCATCATAAGATGGACGAGTAAATTACGAAATTCTCATAACGTGGAACCATAACATGGGCACAAGCCAATTGGCGAGATACGAAATTATCATAACGTGGAACCGTAACATGGGCACAAGCCAATTGGCGAGATACGAAATAATCATAACGTGGAACTGTAACATGGGTACAAGCCAATTGGCAAGAATATTCACCATACATTATTTGTAAATATACAGGCGAACCAAAAGACCTTTTAATTTTTTCTATTACGGGCAAAGCCGTGCGGGTACCAGTACTAAATAAATAAAACTTGGAATTGCATCTTAGGGGCCAGTTTTTAATTACGTAAGAATCCCGAGGAAGGGGGGGGAGTTAGAAAAATCTCTACATAACCTCACCTTATGGGCGGGGGGGGGGGTAAACCCATTCTTACGCAATATTTTACAAGTCGATATTTTACTTTAGAAATCGCGCGGTCAAGTGGTTTGACAGGGATCCTATTTCATTTGCGTCTGGAAGGTAAAAAACGTATTAGAATGAGTTGTTTTTTACTTGTTTCACAAAGAATGAAGAGTGTGAAATATAAAGAATCTCACTGTGTATCGCATGTTTTATTTTTAATTAGTATCGCATTGTATAATGCATTTGAAAAATAAAAATCTTTGATTAACGTCAAACTGGGAATTTTAGTGTAACTGATCCTTTTCCACCTTTTCGACATTTTATTATTTCGAAATACGGAATAGAATCTTACGTAAGAATAGGGGGGAGGGGTTTGAAAAATCTTACGTACCCTTACATGGGGGGGGGGGTCAAAAATTTCCAATACCATCCTTACGTAAATAATGAATGGACCCCTATACCGCACTCTTTTCCCCTAAATTGGTCAAACAAAGCCTAAAATGATGCTTTTGGAGAATCAATTAAAAGAAAAAAAAATCCCAAAAGGGAATCTTCCCCCTCCTGCCTCATTCAATGTCACCAAAGATAGCTTTGAAATACGTTTTTAGAACAGAGAGCTTCTGCGTCTACGTTCAATTCACTAACATTACACAAAAAAAAAAAAAAAATAATAATAATAATTTGAATTTTGACAACTTGAATTCAAATTATGTTTTTCGCAATCACGAGTGTGTGTATGTAGGCGTGTGTGTTTGTGTGTGGGGGTATGTGTTTGTGTGTAGGGGTTATGTGCAGTGGCGCCGACTCCATGGGGCTTGAGGGGGCCCGAGCCCCCTCAATAGTTTGTTTTGGGGGGCAGAGCCCCCTCAATAATTTAAGAACATTATTTGTCATATTGTGGTTTCTAAAATCACAAAATTATGTTGGTATTTTTTACTTTTCTTGTTTGAAGATAGTTACATTGTAAAATACATTCAGTAATGAATTAAAACAAATAACTATTGCTGTAGTAAGCAGGTTAATTGAAAACGAGTGGTGTGAATAAGGATAGTGTTACGGTGCTGAGAGCACTCATAGAATTTGTCCCAGTGCGCAAACCTTCGGATGAAGTCTGTCGGCGGCGGCTATCTCATCTAAATAAGTGTTGCTGATCTGGAAAAAATATATCAGGGTTTGATTTGTACATTTAATGGAAGGCGTGATAGTTTTCTTCAATTATTAGAGTTAATGAAGTTATCTGTTTATTAACTTTTTTAACTCTATTAAAGCATTAATTTTGAGACATTATTTTTATTTAATGAACTCTGAGCCTTATTCAAAGCAAGCTTAAATTAGTTATTTCACTTTTAGTAATCAAAGTGCGACATCAATCTTTTATGCTTTATTCTTTTAATGATAGTTTAGATTTATTTAAATATCATTTTAATCTTTTCAGAGCTATATATTCACTGCTAATAGACTAAAAGTATAATTATTACTGTAAATTAAATTAGCTTTTCACAAAAATACAATTTTTTCTTTTTTTTTTCAAAGCCAAAAAATGTGTCGTCTTGTCGATTTTCTCAGAGTGTCGATTTACCGAGAGTCGAGTTTTTGGGGTTCTAATGTTGATCATGTGACTCTGAAATGCTTAAAAAACTTTAAAACTCACTATTTTTTATCTCAAATTTAGAAAATTTCAACTGGCAAGGCCCTCGTTATGGTACCCTCTCTCCAATAGTTGTTTTGAATCGGTGCCACTGGGAGTGCCTTTCCATGCAACTCAAGTGCACTACCTTGTATAGTGCCGTAGCCTAGCTATGGTACTGCACGTCTCCCCACAAAATGGAACTGTAAAATTATCCCTCACTTAAGGCAAGTGACATGATCTAATTGAAGCAGAAAATTTGTGTACCAATTTTTAGATTGTTTTACTTTGAAAACGCCCTGTCACATATGTTTGTTTGTATAAATTATACACACCAGAAAATATGTAAGTTGGCATTTTCAAGGCACAAAAATCTGAATTTTTTCGGGGGGGGGGGGCTCCGTGCTTTAACATACTCCCTAAACCCCAGTGACATCCGGCCCCCCCAATAATTTTTCCAAGTCGGCGCCCCTGGTTATGTGTATGTGTGTGTAGGCATGTGTGTTTGTGTCTGTGTGCTGGCATAAGTGTGTGGGTAGGTGTGTGTATGAATGTGTGTGTGTGTGTGTAGGCATGAATGTGTGGGTAGTTGTGTGTATGTGTGTGTGTATGTTTTTGTGTCTGTATGTGTAGGTGTCTGTATATATGCGTGTGTGTAATGTGTGTGTAGGCATGTGTGTTTGTGTCTGTGTGCTGGCATAAGTGTGTGGGTAGTTGTGTGTATGAATGTGTGTGTGTGTGTGTAGGCATGAATGTGTGGGTAGTTGTGTGTATGTGTGTGTGTATGTTTTATGTGTGTATGTTTTTGTGTTTGTATGTGTAGGTGTCTGTATATATGCGTGTGTGTATGTGTTTGTGTATGTGTGTGTAGGTGTATGTATGTGTATGTGTGTGTGTGTGTGTAGTTGTGTATGTAATGCGCGTGTGTGTGATACATGGATGCAACCTGGAGACGGCTTTCGCTATAGGAACAGCATCGTGAGGAGTCGGTCGACGCTGATGGTGCGGAGGGTAGCGGGGGGAAAAATCAAAAGACGCCAAAAACAGTCAAGTGAGAACAATAAGCAATCGTGATTGCTTGTTGTTCTCACACATATACGTCTCACACATAGGATTAAAAAAAAAAAAAAACAACTGAAACCCAACTGCGGCAAAAAAAAAAAAAAAAAAAAGGTTGGTGCTGTTTGATATCATCGCCTTTTGAATGAAACAAGTTATGTCATTTGATGTGCTAGAGATTCCTATTTATTTAGCTCCATTGAAATCCTCTGTCACTTCCACAGTAATAACATTATACATTCTATTCAAATGCTGTAGTCAACTACATATATAAAGCAAGCATTTTAGTTTGATACATTTTTTTTTCTTTAGTTGACATCGCTCGATTACGGTATTTGAATTGAGTTATGTAATGTTGTTAATGTGGAAGTGACAGAAGATTTCAATAAAACTAAATAAATAGGACGATCTACCGTACCAAATGACTTGTTTTGCCCAATAAGACGATGACATCAAATAATACCTACCTTTTAGTGTTTTCGGGTTTTATTTTTTGAAATGTTTTTTTTAAATTTTAATATTTTTCGTTTTAATAAAAATGTAATTTTTAATTTTTAGAATATCGGTTCTCAATTCTTTCTAAGCTACACATACAAAAAAAAAAAAAAGTCTCAAAACAAGAAAACGGACAAAAGCGCTTTATTATGCTTCAACAATAGGGTCGTTTCTAAAATTTTAAAAGTATTTTTTTCTGAAAGAGCATGCTTAAAAACATGGAAACTGACCATTTTTTAAATAATTTCTTTAAGTTTAATATTTAAAAAAAATACTTAAGGGGGTCCGGGACACAAAAATCCTCAAATTTTGCAATTTTTTTTTATAATTTGAAAAATTGCTCCGTTTTTTTCTGCTTAAGAGGACGTTTGAATCTTGTTTCTACCTTAAATAGAACGAAAGTTATAGTTATTTTTGTTGCATGCATCTAACGAATGTGTACATAACTTTAAAACTTTAAACGCGTTTTTCTCCATGATGCAATTTTTCCCGATTTCTTGCATTCAAACTCTTATAAGTCAGGAACCGATAGAGATAAAGTAATGAAACTTGGAGCATATCTTTTTCAAGCAATTTACTTTAATTTTTATTCGGCGAATTTGAAAAAAACGTTTACTTCAAAAATTATGATTTAAAAAAAAAAAAGTATCTTCGAATTTTTCGAAATTTTTCTTCAAATATTTTTTATTGAATCAATATTTTTAAAATCGCCGAATAAAAATTAAAGCTTAGATATTTGTGCATACTTTTTTGAAAAAAAATTGAAAATTGACCAACAATATTTTGAGTTATAGCAATTTAAAGCAACCCCATTTTTTTGAAAAAAACTAATTAAATTTAAATAAAAAAATAATTTTTTTTCATATTTATGTTATGATTTTGCTTATTAAATAAATGATGAATCAGTTCAAAAAATTTCAAAACTCTAAAGTACATAATAAAAAAATTTTCAAAATGTGTCCCGGACCCCCTTAAATCGGCATTCTTTCATCGTTTAACGCTTCTGCCGATGACATCACAAATGATGAAACGCCATTCAGTGTTGCCATTCATGGTCCAAAATATTTAATTCACATTTTTACTCACGTATATTGGCAACGATAGGGTTGATAGCAAGCCTAGAGCGCAATTGTAATTCGCTTCTTGATTATCATAACGTGGAAATGCGGTAGAAAGATGCGCCAAAATGCATCATTTGTGACGTCATAAAGACCACACCTGTTTTGAAGAATCGGACCTTTTAAAAAATTAATTTAAAAATAACTGTTGGGAAAATGAAAGTATTTTCTGAGTCCATGTTATTATTTTTTTTTTGCTTATTCTATCCATTTCAGTACAATAAGTACTACTTTTGACTGAAGGAAATAACCCCATTATCTTTCCTTTTTCTACGAGAAGGCACTTGACTCTTCCCTCATCACGTGGTATCCGATGACTCTATTTTGCTGTTTTCGGCAGAAGGTATATTCGGATCAGAGCATTTTGGTGTAAAAGCAGCAGTTTTCAAAATGTAAGAATAACTAAAATGACAACAGACAAGTGAAGTAACAGTGTTGCCAGATGGGTCAAATCCAGATTTCCCCAATTCCCTTCCAACTTTTCCCCAAAAAGCGATGTTTCTACTAAAATTCCCCAAATGAAAAAATTATTTTTCCACTAATATTTTCATAAAATGAATCGACTTCCTCTAATATTTTTGTCTCTTGAAATTTTTTTCCCACCAAATAACTAAATTTTCTTATAAAATTCTCCAACTTTTTTTTCCTTCACATTTTCGCATTTTTTTTTTTTTTTTGTCTTCTTTATCTTTCTTTATCTTTACTAATAATAAAGATGAAAGTCTCTGTCCGTATCTCTTTCTGTCTGTCAGGATCTCTAATGCGCATACAGCACCAAGACCGTTCAGCTGATTTTCATGAAATTTGGCAAAGAATTAGTTTGTAGCATGAGGGTGTGCACCTTTAAGCGATTTTTTGAAAATTTGATTTTGTTCTTTTTCTATTCCAATTTTAAGAACATTTTCCCGAGCAAAATTATCATAAGATGGACGAGTAAATTACCAAGTTACCATAACGTGGAACCGTAACGTGGGCAAGCCAATTGACGAGAAATTCATCATGCATTATTTGTAAATATACAGGGGACCAAAAGACTTTTTAATTTTCTACTATGGGCAAAGCCGTGCGAGTGCCACTAGTCATAAATACAAGCGCCTGACCGAGAGATAAGAAATAACCAAATATATTTTTTTTTCTACTCGCATTTACTTCTCTGCTTCTGTATGTACATTTAAACTATGATTTTTATATATATATTTATCCAAGAACACTCTTCAAGACACTTATTTTTACCTGTTTCAGGTATCAACTAGTTACTCACACAGAACATTAATGCGAATTCCAATAGCATAATATTCCACATAATGCGAAATGCGAATTATAAAGTTGAGCAAAACTAGCTGATACACAAACAATGTTTCCACTACTTCTTGACGCGAATTTAAATACGAAAAAAAAATCTTTTTTTCCCGAGGTTTTTTTTCCCCCAGGTTTTCTCCAAGGGAAAAATTTTTCCCCAAAGAATTCCCTTCAAAACCCATTTCCCCAAAATTTCCCCAGAGAGCACCAGATTTCCCCAAAATGGGGAAATTTCCCTTAATCTGGCAACACTGTGAAGTAAGTGATGTAAAGGACACTAGTTTTTTTTTTTCTGGACTAGTTCTAAATTCTCATTAACTGTTCGATCCGGTGATGGTGCTGCCATCTATCGGTATATAAAATAATGGAGGCAAGGCACTTAGTATGCAGTCCTCGACATAAATTTGTGACTCTGAATAGGAATAGGAATAGGAATAGTTTTTTTTTTTTTTTTTTTTTTTCCACATTTAAACGCAAGCCCAAGTTAAGACTGTCTGGTTGTCTCCAATAGATGCGCGTGGATTGCTTACCGATCACTCCCGCGTAAAATGGAACTCTGCGTTCGAGGAGGTGTGGCGAAGGAATTCTCGTGAAAAACGGACAATAAATAAGACGAAAAACAATTTTATCGAATGGTTATATTGATTGTTTTCGTTAACGCTTTAGTGCATCCGATTCAAATTCTTTTATTGTTTTACAGAAAACAACAAGTCTTTATTTATGAAAACTTGATGACAGGATTTCTTTGAATGTAAAGATTAATTTTATCATATACTGACGTCGTTTTGATGCAATGTCGTTTTAGGTAGAACAAATTCATAGAAGAAAGTTTCAAGTTTATCTTTTCGTTCATTGTACTTGACATAAATTTGTGGTTTGACTGGCCACCGTGACCTTCCACACCTTTCCTCATAGAGCAAATTTTATCTGACGACTAGAGAGTCGACCATCAAGGTATGACAGGTGAAAATTGCCTCAATTCTTCTACATTTGAACAAAGCAATTGACTGTTTGGTGATATTTTGATAGTTGAAATTATAACCCTAACTCCAGTGGATTAACCCTAAACTCCAGTAGAGATCCTAAATACGGAGAGATTGGACAACTTCGGAACGGCGGCCATCTTATGTCCAAAGGTGCTCACTCCCCGTAGACCGTAATGCATCTTCTGCCCCAAATATCACTGTACATTGTATCGAAAAAAAATGGAAGTTAGTTATGATATAAGGAAATGCAATATACAGATCACAAATATCTGTTTGTTTTCTATCGTTATGAACAAGTTTTTGAGAAAGAAACTTTTCTTTGTAAGCGCTATGACGATACGAAACGATTGGCGCCGGATTGAGACTTGGCGCTCACTCCGTTTAATGAAAATACGAAAAGGAAATAAATCAGTCTGTTCTTTAAAGATTTCATGTCCTACTGTCTAACCACGGATTGTATGGAAAGGCAAACATCCGGTTTACACGCGGAAATGGAAGCATCTATTAGTTTTCAGGGATGTCAGATTTTGCAGATGTATGTTAGCCTCTAAATTATATCATCAGAGTATCATATCAGAGTCTCATTCAAATGGGCGGAATACGCGCATAAGATTTTTATTTTCCCCCTCATTCAGATGGAATCGCCTTCACTGGATGTTTGCCAATTCCATACAATCCGTGGTGAAACAGTATATTCCGTAGGAAAGCTAAAAATTCACACGGCGCAGCATTTCGAGCTGACAACACTTGGACTGAACATGGCGGAGATCGGCGCGCCGTTATCCAATCTCTCCGTATATAGGATCTCTAAACTCCAGTAGGTAGCGTTCATTGTTGACCAATTTTTCGTTTCTTCCTTCCCCTGAAACGACACAGTCTTACCAGTAAAACAGTCAAGTCACCGGATCGAGTTCAGTTTTGTCACAATAAAAGCCTTTCCTTGCATAGGAATCATTACCAAAACATACTATCAAATTATCATGCCGTGGTGCGAGTTTCAATGTTGCATCACGCGGGTCGTTTGACCATCGGCTATAATATTTATATGAGGATTCGGCAAAATTATCAGCACTCGGAAAACTTTGAAGTCCTATTCGGCAGAATTAGCATCATTCGCGAAATTTGGAGTTTCATTCGGCAAATTAAGAATTTCCGCCCTCCCAAAAATTTGAGTTCGGTGCGCCCCTGGCTATGCTTTTATTGAAAAACACGAGCTTATAATGTTGAAGAAGGTATATTGAAACAACAAACCAAGTTAAGCTTCAGTTAAAGTTATCAACTTCAACATTATAAGCTTATGTAGTTCCCCAAAAGTATAGCTGGTTTCGGTCAGTCCTGCGACTGCCATTCCTTTCTTTCCTTTTTCACTTTTACGGTGAAGAAAACGGAAAAAGAGTTGGTTGTCTAGACGTCTAAGTTAAAATAATAATAATAATAATAAAATAAAAAAATAAAAAGAAAAATTAATTTAAACTTTGACATCTTGAATTCAAATTATATTTTTCGCAATCACGAATGTGTGTGTGTATGTAGGCATGTGTGTTTGTGTGTGTGGGGAGAAGTATGTGTGTGGGTATGTGTGTGAGTAGTTGTGTGTATGTGTAGGTGTCTGTATGTATGCGTGTGTGTATGTGTTTGTGTGTAGGTGTATGTAGGGTATGTGTGTGTGGGTAATTGTGTGTTTGTGTGTGGGGGGGGGTATGTGTATGTGTGGGTAGTTGTGTGTATGTGTAGGTATGTGTGTGTATGTGTAGGTGCTGTATGTATGCGTGTGTGAAGGTGTATGTGTAAGTGTAGGCAAGTAAGTGATGCAACCTGGTGACGATTTTCGCTAGAGGAGCAGCATCGTGAGGCGGCCGGCCGACGGTGGTGCTGCAGAGGGAGGCGGGGGGAAAATAAAATCAGCGTAACGCCAAGGACAGTTAAATGAGAACAATAAGCAATCGTTATTTCTCAAAAAAAAAAAAAAAAAAAAAAGAAATCCACCGTACCGCGAGAAAAATAAAATGAAATGAAATGCGAAATAAATGTTCTTGCACAAATAGTCACAGGTTATTTTCAGTAAGTTCCTGCCCTATAGCCAGGGCTAAGGCAGAATTACATAAAATACACCGCCAGCTCAGTCATTCATCCGAGGTGGTGTATTTTATGTAATCACAGGTTGCTTAAAATTTTCGCATTTAAATTTTATAAAATTTTGTTTTTATTTCGTCTTACCTAGTGGAACACGCATTATACAGTGGTTCAATTTTACTCGGCAAAAGATTTAATTACAGAGTTAGCCTGAAGCAAATATTTCCAAGCACTCTACTCATCAATCTTCGCTGCCGAAAGCGCACCACATAAAAATAATCAAGGAAGTACAAAAAAAAAAAAAAAAACTTGTCATTGAAACTCACTTGAAAGCGAAAGTTAAATAAAAAAAAATTACAACACGGTACAACAGATCTTCAATAGATTGGGTTGGTTAACCGTTTACCCGCCAATGTTCCAAAAATGGAACATCATATTTAAGTGAAAATTTTCCCAAGAAATAACGTTAAAATAAACAAGTTTTTTTTAAACACAGTTTAGTCCTATTTCAAAGTATTTTTGATTTCCTGCTTGATTGTTTATATGTTTCCAATTATTTATTGCGATTTTTCAAAGATGAGTGTTTTTTTAGCTTTTTGCAACTTTTTCTTATAAAATTTACCAAAAATTGGCTTTTTCAGAAAATGTGATGATATTTATTATAGTTGGGAAAAATACTTCAATGTATGATTTTAAAATGCTTGTAGAAATGTACAATGATATTTCTGAAAGGTGTACCCCTTCAAAATAGCATGTTCCAATTTTGGAACATTGGCGCTTTTAGGGAGTCAAATTTCCAAGAAGTAAATCGTTCGACTTCCAAGGGGAAATTTCATTTTTCGTAATATATGTTTCTTTTTTTTCTCATTTTGAATGTACTCTGATGTAGATGTTGGCAAAACCAAGTACGTTTATATCTTGAAAGGATATGACGTTTCGTTAGCAAAGAAAACAATAACAGTCTTCTGTTTGACTGACTATATGACTCCGAATCCACACCTGCTCGGACAGCTACATTGTCACGTGATAATAAAAAATAATATTAGTGAGCGCTTTATTCTTCATATTTTAAATGCAGTTCAATAATTCGCTAGCTTTGTTTTCGAGCGAAACGAAATTCTGTTTGACGTATACCAACTGTTCATAAATGTTAAAAAATGTCTACAAGATTTCTTACTGTTTAACAAGCTGTGGCTTATTTAGAGACATTGTCAGATTCGGATTTGTCAGATGTAGATATATGCCAATTACCCCCTGATGAACTAGGCAATATCACTGAGGAAGAATAGATGTTGACAGAGATGAAATCCTACAATTTTTTGGTTTGTTGCTATTGAGTGGGTACCATTCTGTTCCTTCTGAAGATATGTATTGGAGCAGTGCAGAAGATACATCTGTGCCAATTGTATCAACAGTTATGCCTCAAAATCGTTTTCGAAAAATAAAAAACAACTTTCATTTGATGGATAACCATGAATTAAAACAAAATGACAAACTAAGAAACGTTTTCCCTATTTACGAAGAATTCTGTAAAAACCCTCAACAATTTGGTGTATTTTATGAAAAATTGAGCATAGATGAATCTATGGTTCCCTACTACGGTCGGCATTCATGTAAAATGTTTATTAGATGAAAACCAATAAGATTCGGCTTCAAAATTTGGATGCTGTGCTCTTCAAGTGGATATCCATATTCCATGGAGATTTATTCAGGCGAAAAAGAAGGATCCCCTGATGTGCAATTAGGATCCAGAGTTGTAAATGATCTATTATCAGTTTTGACTGACACGTCTAAGCATGAAGTATACTTTGATAACTTTTTTACATCTTATGATTTAATTTCTCAACTATCAAAAAAAACTGTACGAGCAACAGGAACAATTCGTGAAAACCGAACTGGCCATTGTCCACTGAAATCCAAAAAAGCCCTTTCTAAAGAAGATCGAGGAAATTTTGACTATCGATCTGATGGATCAGTGTACATGTGCAGCTGGAATAATAATGCAGTGGTTGCAGTAGCATCTAATTGTTATACACATGAGCCACTTGCATCTGTAAAATGTTACTCAAATGCGCAGAAATGCAAGATAGATGTGCCACAACCTCATCTTATCAAGAGATACAATGAAGGGGGGGGGGGTGGACGTCTTGGATAAACTTTTTGGGAGCTACAGACCTCATTTGAGGAGTAAAAAATGGTGGTGGAATCTTTTTAGTAATGCTCTGAATATTTCAGTTGTAGCTAGTTGGTTACTTCATTGTGAGTTACACGAAGTCAAGATGAAGCATTTAGAGTTCTGAAGAGAAATAACAACTGTCCTCCTAAGAAGAAAAGTACGAGTAGAAAGTCATCCAGGGCCTCGTTGTCCTTTACATAAACGATCAAGAATGTCTGACAGACATTATATTGTATCTGCATCCCAAGGACGTTGCGCGGCGTGCAAAAAAATACGACTAAGAAATGTTTCCATTGCGAGAAACGACTTCACCAGCAATGCTTCCTTTCATATCATGGGCATTAGATATTTCTGTATTGGATTTTCTGAATTCTGATATGTACATAAATGCAATTTAAAATATTACTTTTTCCGCAATAAAGTATGCTAAGACAAAAACCGCATTCAAAACTCTTAGTTTAAAAAAATTCTCTTTAAAAAAAAAAAAAAAACTTCATGCAAAGCGCCAATGTTCCAAAAATGGAACACACTGAAAAACATAGTAAAAAAATTTTTTCTGGAAATTTTATTTTATTTCTGTATTTACTAGACATAAATAGACATAATTTCAAAGAATTACTCAAATTTGATCATCCGTCAATAGTTCGGCGGTTAAACGGTTAAAATAAGGAAAAAAAAAAAAACTTCTGCATCATCTTTTTGATTTTTCATGCGAAAGAAATCAAACTCAAGGTTTTGCTAGGGAATAAGAAAACTATTTAAAAAGTTGAAAAGCACCGACATTTCTTGGAAAACTCTTTTTTCCACATGTACCTGAATGCAGGGCGGCTTCTCTAAAGAGACCACCCAACTGGATCACAAAAATTGCTGAAATTGCTTTTTCAGAGAGGTAGTCTCTGAGAGACTAAACAAATTTTTTATTTTATCATCACATCTGAAATGAAATGAATTTTCTGTTAATATGCTGATTTCAACGAGTTTTTCTTTTCACGAAATAGATAGCGCTTAGGTTTTTTTTTCTCTTACAGAGAAGAGACAATGTTAAGATTCGATCTGGGAAATAATCAGGGGCGGATCTGGAGGGGGGACATGGGGGCCATAGCCTTTCCCAAAGCCGTGTGATTTCAGAAATTTTTTTTAAGAAGAAATAAAAAGAAAGAAAATATCATGAGAAGATAACAAAATTTAGCACGTCTGTTTCCTTCAAAGAAATTCAAGTGATAATTGAGAGAGAAATTATGTCCCTCTTCTCGAAACAGAACTAGTATTTCCAAAATTTTGCTCCATCGTTTTAATCATTTCTGGATTCCGACTAAAGCACCTTGAACGATCACTAAATACTGCTGTCCTCAGAGTACACCTATTGCTTACGATACCAAAGAGAGCCTGAATTTGCATCTTTATGGTTTTAATTTCTTTAAAGCCCCATTTTTAAATTTATTCTTAAAAGAGCCCCATTTCCCATGCTCCTCCGCAAAAGGTAACCAAAAATTTCATTTTTGGACTTCAATTTGGAAAAATTTTCAACGAAAATTAGCTTATTCAGCTTATTCCTCAACTTACCTAAAAGCGGCTTAAATGACCTTTTTGGGGGTTTCAATTACAAACGATTTGAGATTGAACTATCCCCTCCCCTCTGCCAGTTAATATCACGATGATAGCTCTAGAATGAGGTTTTTAGAGGGAGAGCTTATGAATCTTCCTTACTAATATGTCCAAAAATTGCTTAAAACTGGATTTTTAGACCCTCGGTGGTCAAATATTTCAACGCCAAGCACCTTCACCCTCCCTTTAATGTCAGCAAATATTGCCTAAAGGTGCATTTTTAGGCTCGACAGCAGAAGAGCTAAAAGGGTACCCACCTCCTCTCCTAATTTCTTAACATATAATGGCAGAATAGTTCGGTTTACAAACTTTATCTTTAAAAAGTAATTTGGAATCAGCACCCGAACAATATCCTTTCTTCTTACGACATCATCAAAAATATCTTAAAATACGTTTTTAGGACCCAAGTGTTTAAAATACTCAAAATTTCAATTTTGAAACATTTTCAAGGGAGATTCCTAAATATATCCCATCACTTAATGTCACTAAAGATAGCCTAAAATTGAGTTTTTAAAACTTCATTTTAATAAAATTTGTGGTGAGTTTGTCCAAAAATGTCGGATGGCCCCTCCCAAAATGTTCGGCTAGATCCGCCATTGGAAATAATCTGGACCCTTCCGATGAAAAATTGCGTTTCATGACTGGAAATACAGTGAAACCCAAATTTTACGTTTCTCAAGGAACTGAGTTTAAAAATAACTTAAAATGAGGGAAAACATAAAATACGGAAAAAAGTTAATAAAGCAAAGAAAAAAAAAAAAAAAAAAGAAAAGAAAAGAAAGAGAGAAAGAAAGGAAATAAAACCAGGCAATAAAGATTATTCTTTCAAAAGATATAATACTGTATTTTACAAAAATAACAATATTGTTACAAATTCTGTAAATAGTAATTATTTTTGTGATTAATTTGTTGTAATCTGGCTAAAATTGGCGTTTATTCCATTATTTTTCATCTAAAATTATCTTAGTAATGTAACCTGTAAATAGTTTCTTGTAACGTACATACAACCCCCTAACATTCGACTGAAGTATACGCCCCCCCCCCCCCCCCCATTTCTGAATGATAAAAGATTTGTGAATGGAACAAAAAGAAAATATGAGAAAGTGGTAGAACAGTGTAGGATTTTCTTGGATATTTGAGAGCTCTCTTTCGAGTTTATAAATAGCCATGCGGCGAGTTCAAGGTTAGTCTCGACTGAGCCGTTACGCTGAGAGCATGTATTTAGCTCTGTGTATTAGCCTTTGCGCTGTGTTTTTGCGTATTTGGATGCAAATACGTGTGCCATCGTTGAGTTTACGGTGTTAATTGATATTTGCCTAATTGCTATGGTTAATTTAGCAGTCGCTAAAGATATTTCGTGCACAGAGTTGTAAATAAATGTCCTGTGTTTTTTCTCAAGAACTGTGTCGTCATTTAAAGAAAGTTTGAAGTTGGATCGAACGCGTAACAATATTATACATATCATTTTAAAATCCACATTTAGTTGTGAAAATTGGGGTTTGATTGAAATTAATTAGCAATAGTGAATTATTTTTCAGTCATTGAGTTCTAAGTCAATGCAGTATCTTCCAGGATTGAAATACTTTGAGATTTTTGCCCAGGTCTTAATGAGATAGAAAACTGTTTTTACCTGTTTGTAAGTTTTTCAATGCAATATTGAAAGCGACGGACTATGCTTTTCGGTTTAAAATGTCCAAAAATGTATTCTCAAACAATAAAAAAAGAAGAAACTAGTTTCAGAAGACAGGAGTCTATAGAATGCATTTCTCTTTGCTTAATTTTAAACAACGTGGATTAACTTTGAAAAAGAACAAAAGAGAAGATATTGCTCACTTTTGAACATTTATTTTTGAACAAAAAAAAAAAAGAAAAAAAAGCGAAAATTCGGGAAATTCCATAAAAAACAAACTTGCAATACGGGTCAATTAACATTAGTAGTACACGAAAAACTGGAACCTGATGTAAATAACATAAAATGGGGGGTAAAAATAGATTTAGGAGACGGAAAAACAGGGTTTCACTGAATATGTTTTTAACACCGAGTCAACGGCTAAAAATTAAAGCAAAAAAATAAGCGATTTTTTTTTTTTTTTTGAGAGAGAGAGAGAGCTGATCTTCCTATACAGTTGGTCTATTTGAGAGATTTCGCTGCAGTTCAGAGTGTTAATTTTTTCTGACGGCACTGCTCATTCAAATGGATTGATGCATAGCGTTCCAAGGAGTTTTCTTCGCTTGTAAAAATTAAAATACCTGTTAGAAAACAAGCTATAGAGTGGTTGTGGTAAATGTGGTGGATGAGCTGATTCATGTCTGGATTGAAAGAGGATTACCCCTATTTTAACAATTAGAATTGTTTAATCCACAGCAGATGGACGGTCAACTTATCAGATCCAGACTATACTTAATGCCTACAAAACATACATAAATCGTACTTTTAAGTATTTTATCTTGAAGATAATATACTTTTGTCTTACTCATATACAGAATAACTAATTGGGCCTAAACATGACCGACCCGTTCACAAAATATTTGTAAGTAATTGGAACAAGGTGAGAAATATTAATTTTCCTTTAATTATTCAGTTAAATTCAAGTTGTTCAGTCTATATTCTAAAATTAAATTTATTGCATACTAACTAAAGATTCAGAACTGTTTATAAATGTGGCTAAAAGTTTCTTTAGGAGAATAATTCCCAACAAATTACATGAACTAAGGTACTTTAGATATAGTTTTCAGATAAATCAATGCTTAAAATACCAAAAGAAAACAGACAGTTTGTCAAGAGAAGTATCAGTAAAGTTTTTTTCGGAGTAGCATTACACAAACGATTAAGCACCCCACCCAAGATATGAATTGGAGCGTAGTTTCCGCTCAGGGTGCTGAATGTTTAAGCATTATAGAAGGCATGAGGACCCTATATTAGCATAAGAAAGTGCTTTAAAAAAGATCTTATAGTTAAAAGTTTGGTTTCCAAATGGAGATTTCATATTTATGCATGATGAAAGTTGAAACTTTATCTGTGATCAAAATTTTGAACGAAAAAAAAATGTATAAACACTTCCACGGCATGGAAACAGTCTTGATATGAGCCGAATAGAGAATATTTGAACCATTGTAAAAAAAAAAAAAAAAAATCAAAGAAATAGAGCTTCAGAAACAAAAGTTGTCTCACAGAAGGCTCAAATTTGGCACCATGACGAGGAAATAAAAATTAATTGCCAAAAATTTATAAAAAGAATGCCCAGATGGATCAAATCTTCAATAAAAAATAAGAAGATGCCCCTTAAATATTAAATATATCAATATTTTTAAAATCAAGTATTGTTTCTTTAGATATAACAATATTTTACCATAAATTTCAATTATTCTAATAATTTTCACACCTCTGGATGTTTTTAAAATCCACTGGAGATCAATTGACAACCCCCTCCCCCATCTCCTAATGACGGGTCTGCCCAGGTTTAGAAATTTAATATAATACTATAAATTTATGATTAATTATAAATTTGTAGAAAGAAATGACAAGGTATCTTTTTCGCGCTTGGAATTACGTGTCCAACAAGTGCAAAAGCACTTCCATCTGTGTGTTCTCAGAATCTTTCGTAATGAATTATTTCCCTTTGCGGATGTTCTCCATTGAATGTTCCACGCACTAGTAGTACTTAGACGCATGCCAGAGCACGTGTGTTTTACACGTGCATTGACGACGTACAAGCGGATCTAAACTCTTAGGAATGTTTTTTTTTTTTTTTTCAGATAATTTCATAATTTAATTCCAGAAAGAAACTTGAAAACATAGAGGAAGTTGCTGTACCCACGGACAAAATTTACTTTTCAATTTTTGCTGGTCTCTGTTAATGGATAATCGACCGGAAAAAAATTTCTGACAGAATCTACAGCTTATCGTCTTATTTGGCAATTTTTGTCAGGTGAAAATCTCAAAGCTTTTAACCTTAAAATGTTTTTCTTAAAAACCATCTTTTTTGTCCGTGGGTGCAACACGCTGTTCACCCCGCGGACAGGTGCCTGTGTACCCTTGAACATATAAAAAAATAATATATAACTAGGTCTGAGGAACTCAATTATACTCAACACGTTTTTATAAGCCATTTTGTATTTAAATACTTCAAACATCCATTTAAAATGACAGTAAATAAAATATCCAACAGAAATTAAACTTTGAAAAATTTTTTTTGAAGAACATTTTTGAAACATAGCGTGACAAGGAGCTTAGGGAGGTTGTGAGGTTAAAAGTGATACTTTGTGACAAAGACGGGGGGGGGGGGGATGTTAAAAAAAAAAAAGCCTGACATTATTCATGGAAAGCCTCTAACCTAAAAAT
This sequence comes from Uloborus diversus, assembly GCF_026930045.1. NCBI lineage: Eukaryota > Metazoa > Arthropoda > Arachnida > Araneae > Uloboridae > Uloborus > Uloborus diversus. The sequence goes on from NC_072735.1 coordinate 16,398,465, forward strand.
TTAAAATAAACCGGCAGTAGTCTTTTTTTTTTTTTTTTTTTGAGCAATTACGATTGCTTATTGCTTTCACTTGACTGTTTTGATGTGCTATCATTTTATTTTCCACCGCCATCGCCACCCTCTGTAGCATCACCGTCGACCGGATCCTCACGATGCTGCTCCTATAGCGAAAACCGTATGCACATATGCCTACACACAAACACACATACCCCCACACACACACAACACACGCACGCCTACATACACCTACACACACATACACAAACACATACACACACATGCATACATACAGACACCTACACAAACACACACACCTACACACAACTACTCACACACTCATGTCTGCACACAGACACAAACACATATGCCTACACACAAACACACATACCCCCCCCCCCCCACACAACACACACACGCCTGCATACACACACACACACTCGTGATTGCGAAAAACATAATTTGAATTCAAGATGTCAAAATTCAAATTAATTTTTTTTTTAATTTTTTTTTCATTTAAATCGGACAGTGGGTATAGGTAGTATTGAAGGGACAATGGTAAAAAAAATAAAAGTGACCTAAGAAAATAAAGATTTGTCATAATACTTCTGAATACTTCTTGTGAACTAGTTATGACACATTTTGCCTCGCCAGGTTCTATACCTTCTTGGACGTATAGCGATGCGCACACGTGTTTTGATTGAGCGAATTTGGTAACGATAGGTTTTGCTGTAAATACACGTGTCAAACACACGCACAACCTCGTCTAAAGGGCATTATCCTTGAAACGCTTACGTGCCAGGTAGGCGTCTGATAAAGACTAAAAAAAGAAAACATCTTTCATTAATAATAATTAATGAACCAGCATCTTCAAGATGCTACAACCTGCGATTTTATTCCGGAAGCGAAAAGGAGTCGAGAGAAAAGTTGAGAAATTTTTCTTTGAGAATTTGTTTTTAGTATTATTATACCATGAGTTAAAATAAGATGACGCCAGTTAGTTTCGAGTAATGTTATCCGAAAATGTTCCAGTACACAGGTTTCAGGTATTTTTTAAAAAACCTTCAAAAATTAAGAAATAAAAATTGAAGAAATAAATCTAATATTTTTTTATTATAATGGGATTGTTTCCGTCAGTCAAAAGTACTACTTATAGTCACCAAAATTGATAGAATAAGCAGAAAAAAAAAAAAAAACATAAACCCAAATAAAACTTTTATTTTCTCAACTGTTAGTTTTTATTTAATTTTTTAAAATGTCCGATTTTGAAAATAAGGCGTGATCTTTATGACGTCACAAGTGATGTACTTTGCCTCGCTACTCCATTGCCACGCTATATGCTAACGCTTTGCTGTCAATCGTGTTTCCAGGTTATGAAAATTTGCACTATGCGCTAATGGCATCAGGGAATTTCATTTCATCACTTGTGATATCACGTGCAGATGGGAAAAAATGAATTTAAATCTGCGCAAAAATTAAAATAATTGTAAAAAAATATTAAAATTCCTCAAATTATTTAAAAAAAACATAATTGAATCCTATGTCTGTAAGCATGCTCTTGCAGAAGAAAATACTTTTAATGTTTCGGAAACAGCCCCAGTGTGAATAGGGAAGTTTTCGATTTTTCAATTTTATTTTTTATATGATAGAGTAACATGTATGAATATCATAAGTGAAAAATTTTTGCGATACGATAAGTAGTTTTTTTTTAAATTAATTTTTAAAGTTCAAGTGCTTGTGACGTCAAATGGCATAGGAAGTGACGTCATGCGCCGACGTCGTTTAGGGGAGAAGCCGAAGGTCACGCATTCGACTTCGAAGACGAAAGGTAAAAGGCTTATCTCCTCGCATTTAACTCCTCGCGTTTCTGGAACATTAAACCTTTCATCCTCTCGGAAATATTCGAATATCATTATTGATGTTACATGAGGAAGATTATTTAGATTGTGCTTTAACGAATCCGGCCTCCATAGTGTGTTCAAAAGGATTGTTGAATTTTTAAAAAATAAAAATATCAGCGCCCTCAAAATGTCCCTAGCGCACTTTTGCGAGTGGATTTTTAAAAATTCATTAAAAATCAACCACGGTGTTTTAAAATTCGGCGATGGTGAATTTTTTAGTTTTGAGGGTCAATTAACAATATCCAATAGCCAAAATATGAACATTTAACAGGTTGCAACTTCCCAGTCGAGTAAGAGACGAGTCCCAAACGAATGCCAACAGTTGTGAGGTGGACTAGGGCTATACAAGCCGTTTTTTACTTCCGTTTACAAAAAGGAAGTATTGTATTCGCGAAAAAATTTTCACTGAAAAATCGGTCTTAATTTCCATTTTGCTCACTCCCGAATGAATGTTGAGTTTTTTTTTTCGACCCGACCACACGTGGATATATGCCTAGGAACGCACAGACACCCGAAATACCCATTTTGACGACCCCCGAGTTAATTACAACGAGTTTTCTCGTGACGTCCGTATGTACGTATGTATGTGCGTATGTGTGTATGTACGTATGTATCTCACATAACTCAAAAACGGTATGTCCTAGAAAGTTGATATTTGGTAAGTAGACTCCCAGTGGGATCTAGTTGTGCACCTTCCCTTTTGGTTGCTTTCGGATGTTCCTAAGGCGGTCTTTTACACCTTTCTGGGGGGATATCATTGTTAATTTCAATGCTAACTCAAGCAGTGTTATAATTTGTCAAATACTTGGCGATATATCGCCAAGCTTTTTGCCGCCAAGTTTTCGTTTTTTTTTTTTAATTTTTAAATCAGGTTTTAATTTAGATATTGAAAGAGTTCCCACAGAATCACATTAAAATTGCCAATAATGGGGAAATATATCTGTGTAAAACGTTTTTTTTTTTTTGCTCCGGTTCGCAAGAAACTAGGGGTGAAAATATTCAGTGTTTCCTTGCTTACTCCAAGGCGCTATTATAAGATAGACGTAAAAGAAAGTCATGTGATGCACACATCAGCTCGTTTATGTACTGAAAGATATAAACAAACGAATACATAAAAAAAAGATATAGTATAGCAATGTGGAGATTGAGATCTATACAGTCAATAGATATGAATACAGGGAAGATTGAGAGATCTATTCAGACGAAAAAATTTTTATATCAGGTTTCAGGTGGGGCACATTACTGAATTTAATCTGACCTAACGACCTTGCTTATTGTTTAAATTATATTAAAAACTGAGCAAGGTTTTTGACGATTTCAAGAAGTAATCAATATTTAATCCCCGGCAAAATCAATTAATTATCAAAAAAAAAAAAAAAAGAAAGAAATTAATTTGAATTTTGACAACTGGAATTCAAATTATGTTTTTCGCAATCACGAGTGTGTGTGTGTATGTAGCCGTGTGTGTTTGTGTCTGTGTGCAGGTATGAGTGTGTGGGTAGTTGTGTGTATGAGTGTTTGTGGTAGGGGTGAATGTGTATGTGTGTAGGTATATGTGTTTGTGTCTGTGTGCAGGCATGAGTGTGTGGGTTGCTGTGTATAGGTGTGTGTGTATGTGTAGGTGTCTGTATGTATGCTATGTATGCGTGTGTGTATGTGTATGTATGCGTATGTGTGTGTATGTGTGTTTGTGTATGTACGTGTTTGATGTGTGTAGGTGTATGTGTGTATGTGTTTGTGCGTGTGTGTGTACGTTCGTGAATGTATGCGTGTAAGTGTAAGATATTGACGCAACCTGGAGATGGCTTTCGCTAGAGGAGCAGCATCGTGAGGAGCCGGTCGACGGTGATGCTGCAGAGGGTGCTGGCGGGAAAATAAAATGATAGCACATCAAAACAGTCAAATAAAAGCAATAAGCAATCGTGATTGCTCAAAAAAAAAAAAAAAAGAAAACAGAAATATCAGAAAGCAATAAATAAATATTCTCACAAACTACATTTATAAATATCATCAGACTTTACGTCGAATTAATAAATGCAAAATCGAAAAATAAGTGAAAGGTAATGATTATGCCAACGAAAAGTGAATCATACATTCTTCAGTTGAAAGTTATTAGCAGCCCCAATGGCCTTGAAGGTAATATAAAAGGAAAAAGAAAAGCATGGATTCTCCAAAAGATGACAAAACCTAACCGACACAAAAAGCAGGATGCTTCTTTTTTTTGCAAGCAGGATGCTTATTCAACTTCGGATAACATCACACAATTTCCAATAAATAAAGATTAGCTATAAAATGCTCTTACCTCAAAAAGCAGCTTTAGATATTTCACAGGAAATAAATTTGAGATAACGTTTGAAAATACGGCTGCTCAGAAAGAAGGATTAGATTTTAAACATTTATTTCTTACTAGTGGTACCCGCACGGCATTGCCCGTAATAGAAAAATTAAAAAGTCTTTTGGTTTGTCTGTACATTTACAAATAATGTATAGTAAATTTTCTCGTCAATTGGCTTGCACCCATGTTACGGTTCCACGTTATGACAATTTCATATCTCGCCAATTGGCTTGTGCACATGTTACGGTTCTACGTTATGATAATTTCGTAATTTACTCGTCCGTCTTATGATAATTTTGTTTTTAAAATTGGAATATAAAAAGAATCACATCGAATTTTCGAAAAATCACTTCGAGGTGCACACCCCCATGCTACAAACTAACTTTGTGTCAAATTTCATGAAAATCAGACGAACGGTCTAGGCGCTATGCGCGTCACAGAGATCCAGACATCCAGACATCCTACAGACATCCAGACATCCTACAGACATCCAGACATCCTACAGACATCCAGACATCCTACAGACACCCAGACATCCTACAGGCATCCAGACACCCTACAGACATCCTCCGGACATCCAGACAGAGTCAGAGAGATTTTCAGCTTTATTATTAGTAAAGATTAACTACAAAATTTTAGAAATACAAATCCTACGTTTCTGGAAGATCAAGATTTTCAAATTTTTATTACTTTCTTCTATATCTAATATATATAGAAGAAAGGATTGGATTCGTGCAAATTTTCGAATTTCGAATTTTGACGAATTTGAACGTTTTGAGGTGTGCTGAATCCATTTCGATCATTTTTGAAAAATGTCTAAGTCTGTGTGTGTCCGTGTGTGTGTGTGTCACGTATGTGTGTAATCAGTTTTATGTGGCCGCTCTACAGAAAAAACTACCGCATGAAATCGAACGAAATTTGGTACACGTTTGTGTCTTTATCTGAACCCATTGGTTTTTGGCGCGAATTCCTCATAGGGGGGTGGAGAAATGGGACGTTTTTTTTTTTTTTGAGTTCTGCGTGACTGCTATTTCCCAAGAAATAACTGGCGGAATTAAACAAAATTTGGTCCATATGTTGCCCCTAACAGGTACAGGTCCTGATTCAATTTTGGTGTCAGTAGCGCAAATATTCTCTAACAGCCGACGCTAAGCGTCATTGGAAAAAAGTCGCTGTTAGTGAGAGCGCGCAAACCCGAATATCGTACACTGTTAAAAATTTCACTGAAAAAATGGTTAAATAACAGTTTATTTTATTGTCATTTTACCGTATTCAGCCTCAACAGTCAAATAACCATAAAAAAGATGGTTTTCAAACCATTAATCGAAAGAAAAACAGTATTTTCACCGTATTTTGAGAAAGCGGTTATTTTACCGTAAAGTTTAGCCAATCGGATCGACTGACAGCCAATAGGAATTCAGCGCGCGCAACGCCATCTTCCGGAAATGGAAAAGCGAGGGTGATGATAGCAAAGCAAACATGGCGGCCTCTATTGGAAAGGTAAATACATTTTTCATTTATTAGATTTTTAGTTATTTGTTGTGTACTTAATGTTATCTCTACTAACACTTATTTTAAGAGCTGAAACGCACTTATAACATATCAATGAGTGCCACTGCACCTATTCTTTTCTTACTTTAGATTATACATATACGTAAGCAATGTTGAATGCTGAATGCATTTACAGTAGTAAATTTGAAACTTCGACTCTTCCCTCTCTATTTCCCTGAGTTTATTATCCCTTCCAGGGAAAATACTGTTCAAGTTGCAAAAAACAATTATCTTTTAGGAATTGTACCATATTTTGCGAAATACTGAGTATTTGGCCGAGAATTACAATCGTATACGGTTGAAAATTGTCTTCCATATTGCATGTGGGGCATTCCAAGGTATTTTTGACATTATGTAGAGTCCGTAACGTGACCTTTTTTTGCCATAACTTTTTAATTTACCATTTGATTTGCAAATTCTTTTATTTTGAGCTGGTGTATTGGTAGGAAAAGATCAAAATAAAATAATATGCTAATCAAACAGTAAATTAAAAAGTTATGGCAAAAAAGGTCATGTTACGGACTCTACATAAATGTCAAAAATACCGTGGAATGCCCCATGTAGTATAATATGTGTCGAATTTGGTTAGTTTATCTGCAATTCTGCACAAATTTAAATTCCTTTATTTATTTGAAAATCTACTGCTTCAGATGTATGATTTTACAGCGTACAATCATGGTAATGTTATGTAAATAAATCTTGCAGGAAACCAAATGTTTCTGCACCATGACTATTATTAAACTTGGATCACTGTGATTAATTAAATTAGATTGCTTTTTAGCAGTATTTATTATATTGTAAATCAACTTTTAGATATTTGAAGTATGAAAAATCAGTAATAAGCTGACTTTTCATATTTATGACCACTTAATATCATGATGTCTTATTTTTTTACTTTTTCTGTTTTATGTATAAATGAGTAAGTAAGAGTAAGGTTAATGTTATGTGTCGTAAGATTTAAGAAATAAGTTATTAGGTAACGGATAAACTAAAACCCCCACTTATACGAATTTTAAAAATCCTCCCGGAACCAAATATTTCCACTTAGACGCAAGTGTTCAAGTTCCCAGCTTAATCGAATAATATTGTTTAGCTTTCCCAATATTTTTGCAGAGAAAATTTTCGAATAAATTAAGTCAGAACTAGAGTTTAAGCAGAGTTCAAAACTTTTTAGCAAAAAAGCTAAAATGTGAAAAAAAAGCTTTAGCGAAATGCTAAAACATCCAAAGTTAATGAATAACTTTCCATAAGGCAAATTATGGGGAAGGTGTTTCTTTCTAAATGCCTCAATGCGTTTCACCTGCAATTGCAAATTAAATTCCAAATTTAGTTTGAAATGAAAAAATTTAGAATTAATGCAACTGCAAGCAGAAACACTGGTAAGTACAATTATTGACGTAAGATATAAATTCATATTTTTTTGGCCAACAATGGGGGGGGGGGGGGCATTTATATTTTGTCAAAACATTTCCACTAACTCTAATTTCTTTTGTTGTTCCCATTGCAAAAACGAACGCAGTTATAAGTTAATAACACTGAAAAATATTTACCCTTTTAAGATGAGTATAAATTGATAAATACATCCTAACCTCTTTTTGTGGTGGATAGGGACCACATTAAAAAACTCGCATAAAAGAGTTCGTTCATTTCATAAATAACTTCGTCCATTTTATAAATACTTCCCAATCTCAAGCTTCAAAAATTTTCATATTGTGACACATTATTTATGTAACGCTTACTCATTTTGTGTGTAATGGATTACTGGGAGTATACCCTCAGAAAAATTGGTAGGAACATCTCTGATCCAAATAACAATCAACAGCAAACAGAAGAGCAATTACGTCGTCAAATGTATTTCATTTTAGCAGTAATTGCTTTTAAGCATCTTCAAATTACGAGGCTCTGTTGTTTTTAAGTAATTGGCCGAACAGCATATTCGGCTTGTCTGCAGGCAGGGCCGCCAAGAGTTAAAGGGGGGTCCCCTTGTCAGTTTGGTTGATGGGCCCCCATTCCCCCATACTTTATGAGAAAGTAAGTGTAAAAAACTAAATACTTATAATTAATGTCCTATAATTTTCAAAATCTCATGACTCCGAGCAATGCCATGAGAGCTGTGTATGCACAGTTAAAAAAGTAATTAAAAAAAAGAATTATTAAAAATCAGTTTTGCTATCTAATTTTTCTTTTGTATTTGTATTACAAACAGATGAAGCATTTTAAAATTATGAAAAATATGCTTATGATATAAATAATTAAAGTATGTTTTTAATCCTTATGTGACTTACTAGTGTTTTTCTTTTCACCTAAGAGACATCCTAAGAATTTGTGGACAGTTGATGGCATTGGGAAAAACTCATCAATGATGCATTTGCAAACTTTAAGAGGTACTAAGTATTTTCATTTATTTTTTGTTTCCAATTAGTCTCTTTCTGGACATCTGTTTGACATTCTTGTAGAATTCCTAAAAATTTGGTATTATTAATCTTTGAATTAAAATATTGAAAAGTTAATATCCAAGTGTTTCGTTGTTATATATTATTAATCACCTATTTGATTAATTTTTGAAATTATATATTTTTAAACACTTAATATTATGAAGTTTTTTTTTTCTGGTTACTGTTTCATATTTAAATGAGTTTGATAGTAGGGTTGATGTAATGTGCCGTAAAATTTAAGCAAAATTAAAAAGCAAAAATAAAATTTTAATTTAACATTTGAGGCTTTTCTATTACAGAAAAATTACTTTGAATTTGATAATAGTAGTTTGGCTATGGTTTTCAACTGCTGTAACTTTCCTTCATTCCATAGAGAAAGATGTGTTTGTTTACCAATTGTCCTCAGATATTTACATTTGTTTGCTATTTGATGGTAGAATACTGAAATAATTAGCCGAATCAAATATCTGGTTTATCTGCCGAATAGGCAGTATACTGAGTATCAACTGAATATAGTTAAAATGTTATTTTAACATTTTTATAAAAACTTAATATTCTGAGTTATTTTTCTGGTTATTGTTTTGTTTTTAAATTATTTAGTAATTTTCAGTAAATTACTGCCCTAGAGCCAGAGCTAAGGCAGAAATACATAAAATACACCACCAGCTCAGTCATTCCATTCGAGGGTTGTAGTTTCGTGCTTATTAGCACTCATGAGCCCAGATTAGGAAGTGACTGCGCTGGAGGTGGAAAACAACTTAAGAGAGCCAAGAGTGCCAAACAAACTGGTAGCTCATATAAAAGAAGTGTTTGGCACTCTCGGCTTCCTTAAGGGGGTTTTCCATCTCCAGCTCAGTCCCTTCCTATTCTGGGCTGATGAGTGCTAATCAGCACGAAACTGCAGTCCGCAAATGGAATGACTGAGCTGGCGGTGTATTTTATGGATTTAGTAATAGAGTAAGGTTCAGGGCAGTGGTTGGAAAAACTACATTTTTTTTGTAGCGAACTACAACTACAACTACTTTAACACAAATGTAGTTAACTACAACTACAACTACTTTTTTCAAAATGTAGCAACTACAAACTACTTTTGAAATGTAGTCGCTACTTCGCTACTTTTCAAAAAATAAATAAATAACATACACATAATACACACCGTTTGCGGATTGAATAAAAAAAATGTTGAGATTGATATATTGGTTCATTTGAACATGGAATATTGCTATAAATTATCTATTCTTTCTTTCCTTTACTGAAACGATTCGTCAATTCAAACATTGTATACCATTTGCAAATATTCCCTGCAAGAAAGGACTTAAATGTGGAAGGAATTCAACTTTCAAATTTTTAATCCTTTCCTGACAGTAAATAGTATTTCATTCAAGAAGTGTAACTCGGCTACTTGAAATTGAGATAAATCTAGTCATAATTTGATTTAAATTTTACATAGACATACATATACATGAAATTTATTTAGATGATGAAAAGCATCATCTTTTAAACAAAAGAGAAGAACTTTAATTTTCATTATATGAGTTAATTTTAGAAGAACTTATATTTCGTAGGAATTAATTGCTTTTGAGCTTCAAGCTACGGTTCCGGACCTGGACACATCTCTTTTCTAATGCCCCTGACAAAATAAAATAACGAATTTTTCAATTTTACCGAATAATCTCAAAAACTCAGAACATTTAATAATTGACTTTTAATATGTTAATAAATGAACACCCAATCAGTAAAAAAGAAAAAAAAAGAAATATGAAAAATACCCCAAACGGTTCTACTAATTATCCGAAACATGTAACATAACTAAAAACTTACTTTACTTCAATGTGCATTTTTTAGCAACAGTGGACTCGGGGCTACAACGCAATTCGACTAACACGAAATGTCTATATAGCGAGTTTTACTCGAGAAACGAATTTTGCAGCTGACGCGAATTCCTCACCCGCTATACGAAAATTTTTGGAGCAGAAGCGCAGGGTTTATATCACCCTCTTTCTTGGTTACTAAATATTAGTTTCGTGAATGGAATTTCCCTTTGGCATCACTGAAAGCCAAAATTCCCCGCACCGTAGAGTCGAAACATCAGATTGCTAACGTACAAATCGCCGCTCCGCATTTTTTTTTTTTCGAAATATTAAGTTGATGAAACATAATTTCACATAAGCGGGCTGTTTATCTAAAGTTAGAAATGTATCCCTCGCATAAGTTGAGGTTCGACTGCATGTGCAAATGGCATTGATACCGAAAGCTTTTTGCTTAACGGGCAAAGTTTGCATGAAACGGAATAAATTCGTTTTTTTCTTTCTAAGCCATGCTCTACTCAAGGGGAATATTGGGAAAATGTTAAAGTTTCTATGCCAAACAAACTAATGGCGTCAAACAGATACAACGTATGGCGTCAAACAGATACTACGTATGGCGTCAAAATAATATATCAGAGGTCAGCTCATATTTTTCAGTGTTACGAATCTCATTGGTGCAAGTTTTACTCGCGTAATAATTGCACCAGTCAGATTCGTTTGAAAACGCGTTTTTTTTTTTTTTTTTAACTTTATTCAAAAGTAGTTTCCAGAAATCGCTACAAACTACTTTTTTTTGTAGCGAACTACTCGCTACTCTACTTTTTTTAAAAAGTAGTGCGCTACACTACAAACTACTAAAAAATGTAGCTACTACAGTAGCATCGCTACTTGTAGCGCGCTACTTCCAACCACTGGTTCAGGGGCATGCACAGGGGGAGGAGAGAGAGAAACACCTGTTAGCCTGAGCATGAAGGGTGCCTGAGATTTTTAAAATGAGAGATGAAATATGTGTAGGTGACATAAGAGTAAACAATATGGAGGAGGGCCAGAAAAAATCATTTGTGACGGGCCCCAAAATTTCGGGGCACGTCCTTGGTAAGGTTAGTGAGGTGTGTGATAAGATTTAAGAAAAATTGAAAAAGCAATACAACTTGAGCTTAGTATTTTCTCTTGCATTAAATTTACTTTCAGTGTGATAATACTACTATTAATAAGAATTTGCATACTATAATTTTCATTCATTGTTTCAAAAAATATGTTTTTGGTCTCCATTTGTCAAATATTAAATTTTTTCAGTATTCCGTTGCTGAATATTAAAGTACAATCGACCAAACTGAATCTTCGGTGCATCCGTAATTTGAATTATATCTGTGACAAAGCCAATTTAACTTTAACCAGGAGTTTGCAATTTTTTTTTTTTTTTTTTTTTGCATTAAAAAGTTTAACAGTTATTTTTACATTTGAAAAAAATCATTCAAGGTAAAACTAAAAATAATTCTTCAATTGAATAGGCTAACTCTTTAGGATATTATATAAATCTAATAACATAAATCTAATAACATTCTATCCAAGTAGCAATTTTGTTTTTATAGTGATTAATGTTACTTTTATATATTGTTGCAAATAATGCCAAAAATTTGAATATGTAAAATCAGTTTTAAAAATTCAAAATCCAAGTTTTAAAACCATTGGGAAAAAGTTGGATCACTGTTTAAATGTTGTTTTCAAAAATGTCGGGGTTGGGGGGGGGGGGGAGTGAGAGAGAGCTTTTTTCAATGGCTTAAAAAGTCTTGGTAACAAAGTTAAGGATCTGAAATGAAATTACTTCATAAATCATTCGAGATTTTTCTTGCTTTGTCATTTGAAGTTATTGGGCATTTTATAGAATATCCTTGTGGACTTAAAAGAGGAATTAATGGTGTCAGTTACAGTTGTATACTCTTCAAACAAAGGACAAAAAAGTTTGTCGTAAGGTTAGTATTTAAATTTCACAAAGTGAGGGCTTTGTTTTTTTAGCAGAAAGATCTGTTATAGGATTTTTTTTTTGATGAATAGTTAAGAGGAAATTTTATTAATTTTTATTTGTTCTATTTAGTATATTTTCCAATTTTTAAAATTATTTTTTGCAAGCAAGGTGAAAAATAAAGTCTGAGGCTTTATTATTTTTCTCAGAAAAAAATTGCATAGCAAATTTTTTTTTTGTATATACAGTTGAACTCGGTTAATATGAAGTATCAAAAAGCTATGAATTCCTTTGTATTAGCAGTTATTCGTAACTACTGTGAATGAGTGATTCTGTGGGGGAAAAAAAAACATGAAGAAATGCTGCTCTACATTTAAAAAATATTGCTGCACGAATTGTACATTTAGCACATTCATTTATAAGAAACGAGATATTTATTTCTGAATATATTTGGAAAATATTGAAAAAGGAAGATGGTATCGAAAATCACGGAATAGGTTGTAATCCGCAATGGAAGACGAACAATTTTATCTCCGTATAAATTGCAATTTCTGCGGGTCAACAAATGTACGGACTGTATTTTCTATGCAAAATAATCTATATTTTCTTGATACACGATGGGACTTCTACTACCAAACGAAGTAATGAATAATTTCTAGAAAAGGATACTACAGTATTCAACCACAAACGTTTTTAGTAAGAGGTCAGGAATTTTTGTTTGTCTTAGCCGAGACTTGCAATTACGCATTATGCGTGAAATTTTCATTGTAATTAGATAGCAAACCAAACTTAACGAATAAAACGTTCATTTTTGCCGTGATTTCATATTAAGAGAGTTAAACTGTACATATAATGAATGTACTTTATTTGATTAGCTTTAATGTGCTTTAAATGCAACTGAATTTTTTAATAATGCTGCAGATGTATTTTAACTTGTAAGTTATGCCTTAAGAAAGCATATTTAATTTGCTACGTTCTTCCTAACGAACCAGTATGTTCTATTGTGTATTGAGGTAAATATTGGAAAAGATGAAAAGTGATTTTGCTGTTGCATTTAATTTAATGTTAACAGAAACTGATTTTGTAGTTTCAGAACACCATAATATTAGGCTTGTTTTACATGGCTAATTTTAATCTATGTTTCAGGTGCTTTGTGGAAATAAATCCAATGCCTGGGTCCAAGACATAAAAGATGATTTTTATTATTTGTAAATGTTGCGATTTGTAATACATTTGTTATGTTGTATATATGTATTTGTGAATTATTTTGTATTGCTCAAATTCTAAAATAAACAAGATCTCCACGTAAGGTTTCTTATTTTTTCTGTGTTTAAAATATTTTCAATAATAGAGAGCTTGGATTAAACTGTCATTTGGGAGGTAAAACTCAGTACCAGCAAATTTTACATTATTGTCATCTACTGTACTTAAGTTTTTTTTTTTTTTTTTTTTTTTGTACAAGCTTGCTTATTTGGTTGGAACTCGAAAAATAGAGCTCGAGTAAAATGTAAAATTTCAGCATTTCCCTAATGCTGGTATGGAATTCAAAAATTATTTTTTCACATAGCTCAAAAAATCATTTCTGCGGGTATACCTTCCCATAGTAGTACATTCAAATGCATATGCAATTGCAGATTCTTGCTTCTTTTTTTTTTTTTTTTTTCATGTTAGTGCACTTGAATGCATAAATGTTTATTGCTGGGTTTTTTACTTGATTTTAGGTCCTTTTTTATCTTTGAAAAAAAATTTAAGAAGTAATTTTTGTTTCGCCATGTCTCATAGAAAAATTTAAGAAGTAATTTTTGTTTCGTCATGTCTCGTAGAAGCCGACCTTGAAGAACCATTGCTTACCATTTTTTGTGTGAATGATTGGAAAGATCCAATCGTTTTAGTTCAGAAGTAACAAGTTTTCTGAGCATTTTTTTTAAATATTGCTTGTTTTTTCATTTTTGCTGCATATTTTCATAGTTTTAGTGCATATTTCAATCACTTTTTATTGAATATAACCACAGCTCTAATTATACATTAAAAAATACTGATAATCAATCTTGTACATTGTGTAACAACATGTAAGTACTGTGTAGTGTATCTATTGGGTTTTTACTTATTGATTTTTAAAAAATTGAAGTCAGTTAAAATATTCTCTTAATTAATGCCTTTATTTTTAATATTCCGTAACTGTTACAGTTGAAATGGTAAGCCTTAATTCTAAAAGGAAACTCTCTCTCTCTCTTGAATTAATTTCTTACCTGTATTTATAATTTATAGACTAAAGAGATCCATTCATTTAATTAACATACTATAAAACCTGACCAAATGGGTTAAATTACTGTGAATACTAGTAATTAGGTGCCTGTGCACATTTTAAATGGTTACAAAAAGTGTTTCATTAAGAGTTTTTCCACGTGCTAATCATATGTGGTCACAATACCGTAAAGTGGTATAGTTACGGTCCATCAACATACTAGTCCTATATGGTAACAAAACCGTAAAATGTTACGTTGTGGTATCTTTACGGTTTTTTTGACGTACTAGTGGAATATGGTTACAAACCCGTAAAATGTTGTATTTACGGTTTTTCTCCGTATTTTTTGAATATGGTTACAAAACCGTAAATTGTGGTTTTTACGGTTTTTCACCGTACTAGCTGTATACGGTTAGAAACCGTAAAATTACATGTTTACGGTTTTTTAACCATTTTAGTTGAAAATGGTTTTGAACCCGTAAATGTGAAGTATCAACCCTAACCGTAAACTTTACGGTTAATCAGACGGACACACTGCTGCCGGTTATTTCACCGTAATTTTACGATGAAATTTCTAACAGTGTAGCAATGACTTTTAGCTGATTCTTATTTTCCCGATACCGAATTTTTTTGTTTTTTCTACCATAGTTTTATTTTTATGCCGCATAAAGGAGGCGTACCACACAGATATGATTGAGGGAGAGAATAAAAAAAGAGGAGGGGGGATTCTCGTTACATGAAATATTGTAGTTTCAATTGCGCTTTCTTTTGCTCTGTCTCTTCGACAATTTTTTCTTTCAGAATAATTGAGACTAAGAAAGAAACGAGCTGATGTGTGCATCACATGACTTCTTTTTACTCCAATTTAATGTCATTTCCCCATTACAGGCAATTTTAATGTGATTCAATAGTTTACTCTCTAAATATCACCAACAGTTGCCAAACTGAAACAGATTAAAATTTTGTTTCCAAATTTGTCACCAAGTTGGCGACCAAAATACTGGCGATATATCGCCAAGTGTCCGCCAAACTATAACACCACTTGAGTTTACATCGAAATTAACAATGATTTCCCCCCAAAAAGGGGCAAAAGACCCCTTGAGAAACACCCGAATGCAACCAAAGGGGGAGGTGCAAAACTAGACCACACTAGGAGTCTACGTACCAAATTTCAATTTTCTAGAACTTACCGTTCTTGAGTTATGCGACATACATACGCACATACATATGTACATACAGACGTCACGAGAAAATTCGTTGTAATTAACTCGGGAATCGTCATTATGGATATTTCACGTGTCTAGACGTCCTTAGTCACTTATCCACGTGTATTCAAGTCGAAAAAAACCCCCCTCAATATTCATTTGGGTTGAGTAAAATGGAAATTAATGTCGATTTTTTTTAAGTTTCCTTTTTTGTAAAAGATAGTAATAAAAATGAAAGAAATTCTTTATAAAACTGACTCAATTTCAATCGATTTTGATGAAGTGTGTTGCCAATGAATTTAAAAAAAAAAAAAAATGGGATTTTGAACAATGATGAATATTAATATCTACTACTCTCAGAATTAGACGTCTGAAAGGAGACTCCAAAACCCAAACTCTGCGTATTCCAGGAATAGATGATCAATCAATGTCGTGTCGATTACTCATCATAAACAATATACGACACAGAAAGAGTTTAAAAGAGTTCGAAACAGAAGTTGAACAAACTCAGGCATCCTGTTTGCATACTTTTAGCAAATTACCGCATAGATGACGCATGATTAAAAGAAATATCCGCATAGTTTGTCAGGCCTTAATTTTAACTTGATTTTGTCGTTTGCAGGGGTCACATATATTTGTTTATACGTCATAATACTTTTATAAACATTAATGTTATCTCATTTCTATTATAGATGAACCTCAATGGAATGACTCGCAGGCCAGCGATTTGATTCGACATTGTTTTCATTAGTCCTCCAAATCACCCAAACCACAATATTTTTTTCATTTCAGATTTTGTATCAAGCAAGCTAACAGTTTTATTTTATTCAACATTTTTTTCATCACTTTTGTCAGACAAAATTTTACTTCTCTAACTAGTGGAAAATCGTTTTAATAGTTGTATTTTTCCTGCTTCTTCTTCCTTTATTATTATTACTATTATTATTTTTTTTTGTGAGACATGTTTTTATGAAGGCTTAAAACTGTTTTTACTTTTCTTTTTTTTTCTTTTTTTTGAGCAATCACGATTGCTTATTGTTCTCATTTGACCGTTTTTGAGGTCCGTGCCTTTTTCAGCTTGGACCAGAAGCCTTTGCAGCACCACCGCCCACCGTCCTCTGCAGGCGACGCGGCGCGGCTGCTCCGGCCCTGAGCTATTTCTCCTTATCGGAAGCCATGTCCTACACACACGCACGCTCACACACATACTCACACACGCCTACGTGCATACACACACACGCCTACGTGCATACACACAAGTCTACGCACACACACAAGTCTGCACACTTACACACACAACTATGCACACGTAACCGCCCAGAAGGAGAGGCAGGCTTGGGGGAGCTGGTTTCTAGAAACAATAATTCCAATGAGTAGGGTCCTGTCTCAGTTCGTGATTGCGAAAAACATAATTTGAATTCAAAATTTTAGAATTCAAATTAATTTTCTTTTTTTTTTCTTTTTCTTTTCTTTCTTTTTTAATAGAGAGTCATAAAGGAGAAGTTGGTTGGAGAAAGGGGAGAAGACAAATGTACCCTCACATTTCTTTTTACTTCCTTTTACAAAAAAGGAAGTATTGTATTCGCAAAAAAATTTTCACGCAAAAATCGGCCTTAATTTCCATGTTTCTCACCCCCGAATGAATGTTGAGTTTTTTTTTCGACCAGGAACCTACAGACACATATCAATTTTGACGACCCCCGAGTTAATTACAACGAATTTTCTCGTGACGTCCGTATGTACGTATGTACGTATATGTGTATGTATCTCGCATAACTCAAAAACGGTATGTCCTAGAAAGTTGAAATTTGGTACGTAGGCTCCTAGTGGGGCCTAGTTGTACACCTTCCATTTTGGTTGCATTCGGATGTTCCTAAGGGGGTCTTTTGCCCCTTTTGGGAAGAGGGGGAATCATTGTTAATTTCGATGTAAACTCAAGTGGTGTTATAATTTGTCGGACACTTTTTATTTGTCGCACAGTTTTTTTTTCGCTAAGTTTTGTCGCCAACTTGGTGACAAGTTTGGCGATTATTTTTTCTTTTAAATTTAAAATTTGGTTTCAATTTGGCCGCTGTTGATGATAATTAGAGAGTAAACAATTGAATGACATTAAAATTGCCAATAATGGTGAAATGACATCAAATTGGAGTAAAAGGAAGTCATGTGATGCACACATTAGCTCCTTCGTTTTCCTTTTCCGCATATCCCCAGGAATATTTTTTAGGCTTTAAGTACGCCTTCTGGGGGAAATCTATGTATTTATATCGTCGCTAAAAAGCAGCAGTAGGGTATCTTACTGTTTTTCTAGGCTGATATCAGGTCCGTCATTTCAAAATTTTCCAGGGGATCAATGGGTATATACTCAATGCAAATTATTCCGAAAAAAAAAAAAAACATGGCCACATATCTGAAAATACTGTAACGGATTCGGTGCGACTTCCACTTTCTTGAAATGAAGACACAGTTCTTGATAAAAACACAGGAGCTTTATTTACACTATGTACAGGAGAAATCGTTAACAACTGCTAAAATAATCACCAGCAATTAAGCAAATATCACTCAACACCGTAAACTCAACGGTTACACTCGTATTTACTTCCAAATACGAAAACAACACAGCGAAATGCCTCGCTATAAACAGAACTAATACATACTCTCAGTACGAATTCTCAATCGAAACTAAACTTCTTATCACTCGGGACCCTTTTATAAACATCGAAAGAAATCTCTCAAATATTCCAAACGATTCTGGAAAAGAGTAGACCGTTATCAAATTTTATCAACAAACAAGAAAAGAAATAGGGGGGTCGTATACTTTTGCCATATGTTAAGGGGTTGTATATTCATTACGGGAAACTATTTACAGGTTACGTTACTACAATAATTACTATTTACAGAATTTGTAACATTGCCCCCTTCCTAAGGACTGCACGTCCCGGGCAGTACAACCCCCAGAAAGGGTGCCAAACTTCTATCACAAGTTCACAAATACACACATTAAACAATAACCAATAATGCACAGGAAACACAATAATAACAAGAAATATTACTAAACATTAAAAGCAAAAATTATCTACAACTTTTATGTTATCAACCATGGTTGTTTACGTAATACTCATGAACTATGGCCATAGTATGGGGCTAACCGATCATAATGTACAACCCTAGGTTTTGCATTAGGTGATTTTTGGATCCTCACTACGACGTCATTTAGTCGGTTAAGGACTTTGTAGGGTCCATCCCAATGCGACTGCAATTTGGGTGACAGATCTTTCCGTTGGATGGGATTCCATAACCAAACCTTGTCGCCTTCGTTGAATTCATGTCCAGTAGACCTTGTGTCGTATCGGGTCTTCATCTTCTTCGCCGCGATGTTGATTCGCTCTCGTGCGAAGCTCTATTCTATTCTATTCTATTCAAGAGTCACAACTGACTTCAACTGCATTTATGTCGAGGACTGCATACTATGTGCCTTGCCTCCATTGTTTTTTATATACCGATAGATGGCAGCACCATCACCGGATCGAGCAGTTAATGAGAATTTAGAACTAGTCCAAGAGCTAATAGCTACCTGGTACTAGCACCCCCAGAGGTATCGTTTCACTTGGAGGACATTGAGACCACGAGCATATTTAACGTCGCCCAGTCCCCTTTAATGACGACGGTGGGTCTTCGACCAGCAAGGATCGAACCCGAGGCCCTCCGGCCCCGAGTCCAATGCCTTACCGATCAGGCTACCACGGCCTCGTGCGAAGTTATGAACGTCTTCCAACCGGGCCTGGAGATCCTGGATGTACTCCTCAGGCGATGCAGGCGCATCCGAAGGACGACCGAAGACGAGATCACAAGGTAGCCGAAGCTCTCGTCCGAAGAGCATCTGAGATGGGGCATATCCGGTAGTCTCGTGGACAGCACTGCGGTAGGCCAGCAGGAACAAAGGTAGCTTCCTGTCCCAATCCTGTTGATTTCTGGAGACCATAAGTGAGAGATTATTCAGGATTGTATGGTTAAATCTCTCCACCATGCCGTCCGATTGTGGGTGTAGTGGTGTTGTCCTAGTTTTCTCAATTCCGAGAATTTGACATAGGCCCTTAAACACAGCAGAGATGAAATTCTTCCCTTGATCGGAATGAATCTGCAAAGGTGTTCCGTATCTCGAGATCCAAAGTTGGACTAGAGTCTCTGCTACGGTGGTAGCCTCTTGATCTGGAATGGGATATGCTTCCGGCCATTTGGTGAAGTAGTCGATGGAAACAAGAATGTATTTGTTCCCATCAGCAGTTCTTGGTAGAGGACCCAGGATGTCGATCCCAATTTGTTCGAAAGGAGCTCCAACGTTGTACAGATGTAGCTTCCCTCTGCTTCTCTTCTTCGGTCCTTTACGAGCAGCATAGGCGTCACAAGAATGGCACCACTTCTCCACGTCATCCTTCGCCTTGCTCCAGAAGAAGCGCTCCCGAACTTTATTGAGGGTTTTCAAGACACCAAAATGTCCTCCAGTCGCACTACTATGTATTTCTTTCAGAACATCTGAAATCCTTGATCGGGGAAGTAGTAACTGCCACCTAGATGTTTTGCCGTCATCAGATTCTCATTTTCGGTACAGTACGCCGTTCCGTAAATGGAGTGAGTTCCATAAAGCCCAGTATCTTTTTGTTGCAGGACTGAAGATGGAAACGTCCTGCCAGCTAGGGCGTCGACTTTCACTTTCCATGAACTCCAAAATTGGTTTTATGTCGGGGTCTTCAAGTTGATCTTTTCGAACTTGGTCATCACTCCATGGATCAGGTTCTGATGATGTTGGCGTCATTGTCACCTGATAGGCAGTAGGGCTAGTCGTTCCATACTGTTTCTCGATTCGGGAACAATAATTGCAGTTCTCAGGACAGGGTCTCCTTGATAAAGCGTCTGCATTACCGTGAGACAAACCTTTTCGGTGCTTGATCTCCATGTCATATTCCTGGAGCCGCTGTATCCACCTGGCTATCTGGCCTTCTGGATTCTTGAAGTTCAAAAGCCAAGTTAACGAGGCATGATCTGTCCGAAGCAGAAATTTTCGACCGTAGAGGTAATGATGGAAGTGTTCTACAGCTTTCACTATGGCCAGTAACTCCTTTCTGGTGACGCAGTAATTTCGCTCCGACTTTGACAAGCATTTGCTCCAGTAAGCGATGACATGTTCATTTCCGTCAATTTCTTGGCATAAAACAGCTCTGATGCCCTCGTTGCTCGCATCAGTGTCCAGGATGAAGGATTTTTCAGGCTGAGGATAGGCGAGGATAGGCGTTGATGTTAAAGCCTCCTTCAGTCGTAGAAATGCATCTTCGCCTTCTTTGGACCATTCAAACTTTTGTTTGCTCTCCGTCAGCTTATGCAAAGGTCGTGCAATGTTGGAAAACACTTTACAAACTTCCTGTAGTACGTGCAGAGCCCCAGGAAACTTCGCAGCTGATGGATGTTTTCGGGTCGACTCCAACTCTTGACCGCAGATACCTTTTCTGTATCGGTTTGTACACCTTCAGAAGAGATGATGTGACCAAAGTAGTTCACTTCCCGGCGGAACAAATTACATTTGGACGGGCTTAACTTCAGATTGGCTTCCTTAAGCCTCTGCAGCACCTTCCTAAGATTTGCCAGATATTCTTCGAAACTGCGTCCCACAATGACGATATCGTCTAAGTAGACCAGACAGGATTCGTAGGAAAGTCCTCTTAACACTGTCTCCATAAGACGCTCGAACGTAGCTGGTGCATTGCAGAGGCCGAAGGGCGTCACTTTAAACTGCCATAAGCCTTGTCCAGTCGTAAACGCTGTCTTCTCTCGGTCATCAGGGTGTATCTCAACCTGCCAGTAGCCGCTCTTCAAGTCCAAGGTTGAAAACCACTTGTGTCCGGAAAGAGTGTCCAAGGTGTCGTCTATCCGTGGAAGAGGGTAACTGTCTTTCTTGGTGATTTCATTCAGCCGCCGGTAATCGACACAAAATCTGGTGGAGCCATCTTTCTTTCGGACCAAGACGATGGGAGAGGCCCAAGGACTGGACGAGGGTTTGATGACATCATACTCCTGCATCTCTTTCCGGAGGGTCTCAACCTCTTCCTTCTTGGCGAACGGTAGTCGTCTTTTATGCTGTTTAATAGGGGGGTGTTCTCCAGTGTAGATCCTATGCTGCGTTAAATTCGTACGGTCAACATCCTCCGATGTAGATGAAAACAGATGCTTGAAATCGTCCACCAATTGTCCCGCAGCAGTTCTTTGATCTTTCGATAATGGCGCACTCCCAATTAACTTCGATTTCAAGGACTCAGAAGACACAGCCTCGGGGGAATCGATTCTTCTAATGATGCTGTTTACTGGAGTACAGGTTGCTAACACTTAACCTTTCCGGATATTCCTTGGCCTTTCACTCACGTTGGCGACTCTCACAGGAATTACATCCTTAGAAAGGTCCACAAGCGTAGATGCTACCAGCACTCCTTTTAGGTTATTGCTTAGGTTAGGGTATTCAATGAGTCCAAATCGAAAACTATTGCTTTCTTCAATGGAGCCAGGTATTAATGATTCTGACCTTGAGGGAATCGAAAAATCTGTTTGGGCTATTATTTGATGAGCGGATTTTACATCATTTTCAGCGTTGAAGATGGCTATGTCTTCTCTCATCGAGTGCAGCTCATTAGTCTTGAAGTCGAGGTTGAAGTCATACTTCTTTAAAAAGTCCAATCCGAGAATGAAGGGGTCTGTGATAGCAGCAACGAATGCCGTATGATGGTAAGTGGCATTTCCAAACACAATTTCTAAGTTCAC
Organism: Uloborus diversus; assembly: GCF_026930045.1. NCBI lineage: Eukaryota > Metazoa > Arthropoda > Arachnida > Araneae > Uloboridae > Uloborus > Uloborus diversus. The sequence goes on from NC_072735.1 coordinate 16,420,706, forward strand.
TTTACCTTCAATCTCGATCTTGTCACCTGTGACAGTTTGGAGGGTAACGCAGGGCGGCGTCCATAGAATGTTGAGTCCAAATGGACGAGTCAAATCTGTTCTAATGATGGTAGCATTGGCTCTAGTGTCACTTTTCCATTGTTCTTGATTAGCCGCCAATTCATTTTTCAATTGTTCTTGATTAGCCGCCAAACTTTCAGTCAAGTCACTTTTCACAGCATTAATTGCTTCCAGAAGTTGTTTTAATTGGTCATTCATTGCGCGAGTAATCACCATAAAAACAAAGTCTATAAATTCAAACAGTCTTTATGAAAAAATGTCCAAAGTCACACTTACTCCAAGAAAGTCCAGAAGAAGCCCCACGTTGGGCGCCAATTGTAACGGATTCGGTGCGACTTCCACTTTCTTGAAATGAAGACACAGTTCTTGATAAAAACACAGGAGCTTTATTTACACTATGTACAGGAGAAATCGTTAACAACTGCTAAAATAATCACCAGCAATTAAGCAAATATCACTCAACACCGTAAACTCAACGGTTACACTCGTATTTACTTCCAAATACGAAAACAACACAGCGAAATGCCTCGCTATAAACAGAACTAATACATACTCTCAGTACGAATTCTCAATCGAAACTAAACTTCTTATCACTCGGGACCCTTTTATAAACATCGAAAGAAATCTCTCAAATATTCCAAACGATTCTGGAAAAGAGTAGACCGTTATCAAATTTTATCAACAAACAAGAAAAGAAATAGGGGGGTCGTATACTTTTGCCATATGTTAAGGGGTTGTATATTCATTACGGGAAACTATTTACAGGTTACGTTACTACAATAATTACTATTTACAGAATTTGTAACAATACATTAACTGCTCAAAGCCAGACGGTGTCAACCCTTTCTGACCCCCCCTCCAGCCAAAAAAACGAGCTTGGTTGATTCGACTGTTGCTCTGAGGCGACGATATGTAAATGGCACTTTATTTGTGTGTGTGTGTGTGTAATGTTCCTTATCAGAGCCGGATCTATGGGGGGCAAGCCGGGGTTCTTGCCCCGAACGGCAACTTCAGAAAGGGGGGGGGCGACGGCAAATTCGAGTGGTGCTTCCAGGGGCGTACGAATCAACCGGCCCGCGGACCGGGACGCCCCTCTTTCTTGGGACCCTTGCGCCTTATCGTTCCCCCCCACACCTGTTTGCTTTTGTTTTTTTCCGCCCCCCAAACATGCGCGACTGTCGCTTTTTTTTTTCTTGCGCCATTCGAACCTGTGCGTCTTCGGCTTTTTGCACATACCTGGATTCCAAAAGGGTTTTGGGACTCTAGGTTGACGCCCTCTTGGGAGACCCAGTCTACCCCTGGATGCTTCCGGCAGGAAAAATGGGCTTATTCTAAAACATTTCAGAAAATACACGAAATATTAATCATTTAAAATATTGAAATAGGAAAAAAAGAGAGTAATTTAATTAAACTACTCACTAAAAAACTTAACAGATAGGATTAAAATCGAATAGGCGGGATTTTATGCTTTCTCCTGTATTTGGCTGACATTTGAAAATGTTTCACAGAGTCATTTATTTCTAAAAACGGTGGCATATTTTTCAAAAGGAATCAGTTAAAGGAGGCTCTTTACACAGGCACTTCTGCCTATTGGGAAAATGGACTCTGATTTCGATAAAATTCGCGTAGTTCCCTTCGGTACGTTGAGATCCCCCCTGCCCCCTCTCTCCCCTAAATTTAAATTTCGCTCACCCCTGCTGCAGAAATTTTGAAAAAGAAGACAAATTTCAGTTTTTTTTTTTTTTTTTTTGAATGCCTGTCTTTTCATAGTTTTTCGTTTTTCATGTTTGACACGTAATTTATTTTGGACAAAATGTAAGAAGAACGTTCCTTGCTATCCAATGTAAAAACGTTTTGATGCTGCCATCTATTGGAAATTTTAAGAACGTTTTCTAAATTGCCGTAGCCTACTGGGTAGGCTACGAAACTGCAGAAGTTGATAATGTTCTGGAAATCATTTTGACAACGACATCAATGTTGGACGTAGGCATCCACGCTCATCATTTTGTGGAGAGGAAGGGGTGGGGGCTAAATCGTCCCCACCTGGCTTAAAAAAAACAATGTTTTTTCGTGTAATTGTTTTTGTGACGACGCCATAACTTCTCCAATTGTTCATCAAACTTCAAAAGTAAGGTATAATTTCAAAGATTTTTTTTCCTCAGCCTTAAGCGAAAAATAAACACAAAACTCATAATTTGCCGGGGTTTAAAAAAATCGAAATACTCTGATTTTTATTAAACATTTGTTCATCAGCACTCTGCATAGGAGATTTTATAAGTTGAGGTGGTTATAGCGAGATACTAACACAAAGGATGTTTATTCAGTTCCCGATAAGTCAAGAAATGTCGGTTTTGAAAGACTTGTTTTCCTCCCCAGAAATATGATCCAAAGTTTCATGAATATGCGGACTAAGCCGTTGCATTAAAATCGAAAAAGACTTTTTTTTTTAACGTAGTAAATCGCAATGCAGATATAACTGTTCAAAATATTTTTAAAAATAGAGGCATTTATTTCAAACTGTTATTTTAATCCCGCATTGCAGTAATGTGTATAAATGACTTCAAAATATTGATAGGGGTAGTTAGTAAAGTAACCATACTAAAAGTCCCCATCCCTAGGGGGTGAGCTAAAAGCGGGAAGAAAATTTTGAGTTTTTCGAGGTAATGTCGGAAACGATGGAAAAAATGCGTTTTAAATATAAACTTCAAGCTAAATAAACTTCTTATGAAACTGTTTCTACACATATTTGTCAAATTTCCAATAATTTTCCGGGTATATGTTGTGAAAAATCGATGATTTTCGAAAAAATTCTCTCTTTTTGTCAAACATTTGCTCTTAGTGCCTCCCAGGATCAGTATTCATGAAAATTGTCAATGACATAGTTGTAGAGCTTTAAATTTCTTTCGCTTTGATATATGCTATTTTGTTGTTTTTTATTCAACCAATCAAAAGTTACAGAATTTCAAACACGAACTTTCATGGCAAAAAATGGAACATTTGCCATTCACAAATTTCAAACTGACTCGAAAGGATAGCGCACTTGCTCTTTCCTCAATGAATTTGACAATCCTGATGGACAATAAAGAAGCATTTGTGGATTGCTGCAACAAAAATGATGTTTAAGGGGGGGGGGAGTCGTGAAATTGTGACAAGGGGGAAGGAAAGAGTAGGAAATGTGACATCAAGCATTTTTTAATACGAATATGTTTATTAAAATTAGTTTATGAAAAGTACTTTGTGACAAATGGAGAGGGGTCAAAAATGTTGAAAAAAAGTGTAACATCATTTATGGCCAGCTCCTTACCAAGAAATTGGGCGAAGATTTGCAGAACTACGTATATGCAGTATGAATTAGCTCCATACCCATGGCATTATTTAATGAAAGTGAACTAAGGAAGCGCAGAAAGCCAGCACTTACTCAGTAAGAAATTTGTTAGAAGTAATTAATAAGTAAACATACAGAAAGTCCCGGATCCTGTGGAGGGGGGAAGGGGAGTTAAAGGTGGGAAAGGGGAGCCAAGTTTTATGGTTTTTGATTATATCTCGGAAACAGCAGGAAAAATGTGTTCCGAATAAAAGTGAAAGCTAACTAAATTTGTTGTGAAATTGTTTTCATACATATATGACACATTCCAGTGGTTTTTTAGGTATGCGCTCTTGACAACCGATACTTTTCAAAAAAATATAAATAAACTAGAGGACCCGACAGACGTTGTTCTGTTCAAACTTTGTAAATTGCAAAGTTAAAAAATTTCAATAAAAAATGGTTTAAGCTGCGATGGTGTCAGAATGCGCATATTTATTACAACTTGACTTATCTAATGCCCAATGAGTAGTTGTTTTATTAACTATTTTTTCTCCCGTACTTGATGGTTTGTTCCTACAACTATACTCAAAGGATAAAAAGCGTCCTCAGATATTAAGTGTAAAAATCTAACTACCCATCTAGAACAAACGGGAAATCCCGCTGCAACATTCCCCATATAAAAAAGAATAAAACAATCGAAAGGATATCGTTTAGAAAGTGACAAAGGTAAAAACAGTTCTCTGAATAAGCGAAAATCACTCTCCCCCCCCCCCTCCCGATGTAAAATAAACACATTCTTCAACTAAAATGACTAAAAATTCTTTAAAAACAGAAAACAATTCTTTGCAATTTGAAATATTTCGCCAAACAAAACAAAAAATACAATAAAATATAAACAACAATAATAATACAATTTAAAGCAACAAAAAAACAATAATAATACAATTTAAAGCAACAAATAACAGTTGCTTTAAATTGTAAACAAATGATCACGCAACTCTATTGTTTATAGCCAAAGTTACCAAGCCACCACGTCACTGTAATCCAGCCGATCTGTGAGCGAAACCAACTCCGACCGATCTTTTGAACGAAAAACTTTTTAAACTTCATATACCGCCTAATTTGTTCTTTCCACCAAACCTTAAGATCTTCCACTGCACTGATCTTTTGTGTACAGAACTACCTTGCTGTAATTTATCTGGACGAAAATAAAATTTGTTAATTAAGATAATTCTTAAAGTATTCTTGACATTGGTAATAAAACTCAGATGGATTTCAGCTAAGAAACAAATGTTGCTAGGTACGGTACTTTCTTATCCTTTGGTTAGGAAATACTAAAGCACCGATCCGACATGGTTCAACTACGAAGAAAGAACACACGTTTTGCGTAAACCTTCCAGTACTTCACACACACACACACAGTTTAAAATATATCTCGGGACCTAAAAATCGTTGCTTTCACGAAATGAAGGCTTCACTCTCTCTCTATGTTTTATCTATTCTCAATTGACACATCACAGTAGGAAATTTCATTAAAAAAAAGCAGAGCTGGCTTTCTTATTGTCCTTTGGCAACGGGTTAAATATTTATTTCAATTCTCGTTCAACAATAGTTTAAAATAAATATTAATCATTTGGGAGATATAACGATAAAATGTTTAAATTAATTAATTAATTAACAAAAACGTTTCCGATTCGATTAATCCCTCTTCGAAACCATGCTTGCCACAACTTAATTACACAGAAAAAAATTGATCAAAATCGGTCCAGCCGTTTAAAAGCCTTATGGTGACAAACATCCGCACAAAAGATTTTTATATATTAAGATAAATAAAATATCTCGTTCTTTTTGTCTCAGAGTGTCTGTGCCCAGCAGGCGCTCAAGGGATCTGTAATGTGCAGCAATCATGTGACAAACGACCCTGACGGTTTTCTGTGTTTTGAAAATCCACCGGCTGAACACTGTTTGAACTGCAGATTACAACCAAAGAAATACGAAGCCTATGACCAACCACCGCGACACCCAGCTGACAAGCTATCAAAAACTATGAAGTTCTAGCAAGTACTCAATTTCGTTATTCTTAATGAAATGAATATGTGACGCTATAGCAGGATAATGAAAATTTTAATAATAGAAATAAAGTAAATGTAACGAATAAATACCTTTGTGCTGAACATTGAAATAATCAATTAACCAACATTTTGAAGCACAAAAATTGCAAATTACTGCAGACATGTGTTTTGGTGTTACAAGGAACATCTTTTTCAATGCAAAGAAGTGTGAGCTTCTGGATGAAAGTCATCCGAGAAAATCAACATGGTGGAACAGGAGACAGTATGAATACCAAGATATAGAAATTTAACTAAATAAAAAAGAGAAAATGACACCTGGAGTCGAAATTTATTATATAATTCCATCAGGAAACGGTTTTTTTCCTTGTTCCACACTTCTTTGCATTGAAAAAGGTGTTCCTTGTAACACCGAAACACGTGTCTGCTGTAATTTGCAATTTTTATGCTTCAAAACGTTGGTTAATTGATTGTTTTAAGGTAAATGTAGCTGACCGGCAGCACCTTTTTTAATTATAATTTTTTATAACATTACTATTAATCATATTTTGGATGTGTTTACATGGAATATGGACTGGCAGTAATTAGAAAATAAAATATCATCTTTAAGGTGTCATCTTGGTTTTATTCTAAGGCGGAAGGGTCATGTCGCCAGCAGTGGAAAAGTTGTTCTAAGAAATTGGTAATGTTTTAAAGTCATCGTGGTTCCCTTCGTCCTGGATAATATTTTGATTCTGTTGTAGCAACTGCCCTTGCAATGCAAGCTTGCTACAGAGTAGTTTAACGATGATTTTCTGCAAGTGACCTTCCGGTCACGTGTAGAAAATCAACGGTCAAAGAAAAAGCAATCGGTCAAAATCATCTTCAAGATCCCGCCAGGAGCAAAAACCGATTCCGAGAGTTCATTTCCGAAGTGGTCATTCCTCCTTTCCCAAACCCCCAATCCGAGACTTCACCATTAAGTTCCTAGCTACATGTGTACCTGGTGGTATGGCCAGGGTCCGATCAAGCCAAACTGGTGCCCAGGTCCTGACTAGAATTTGGTGCTCCCCTTAAAAAATCTTACTAATTCTGACATCAAGTTTTAAAAAGGCTTCTTTCTGGCTTTAACAGTGGCAAAGGTGTCGATCAAATAATGGAAATCTATGTTTGATGTCACAGAATTTTCAATGGTCAATAAGGAGAACACCTGTAAATTATCCTGAGAAACTCAGCTTCTCAAATGATTTTTTATTCTTTTCAGAAATGAAAAGGAACGTTCACTGGAACAGCTGCTGATGGGCAAGGTAAGAAGAAGCTGCAGGGGTGAATCCACATTCGGAAATGTATGTGTAATGTTTAGTGATCTTATCCTTTTAAAACATTCTCCAGCAGAAAGGTGACCTTTTGCAAAAATTTGAAAGTGTGTTAATTCTTCTGGAAAATGCTCATCTCTGTCATCCAAGTAATTTTTTTTGAAATTCCAGAGCTGAGGGACAACGACTTCTTTACTAGGGCTCGACCGATGGCATTTTTTGGCCGATGGGCCGATGCTGATTGTTGGCCGATTGTTCAAAGATGGCCGATGGCCGATTGTTTTCCTCCAAATGGCCGATTGCCGATGGCCGATGGCCGATGCCGTTGGCCGATGCCGTTGGCCGATGGAAAAAAATCAAACAGAAATAAATTGATAAAATTGTCAGAGATTTAAAGGATGATTGATTCATTTCACTTTACTTCCTTTCTACGAATAAGGAATTGCAATCACAAAAAATAAAAAAAAAAAAAATCAGATTTTCACCTAAATTTTTATTTTACGATCACCCAATTTAAACTTCACAAGTTTTTTCGGCACATCTGTACATGCATATGTACCTAAGAACATGTAGATGACCGAAATATCCATTTTGAACGCTTCCTCAGTTAATTATCGCAAATTCTCTTGTGATGTCTTCAAGCGCGTAAACTTACGTCACTCAAAAACGTTATGAAATAGTAAGTTGAAAACTCATACGTACGTAGTATGATCTAAAGGTTAGAGGACAAGTTGTATAAAACCTTACCCTGAATAGTTCACATTACCAAAGCAAATCTATCTACAAAATAGTCACCTTGAACGACTATGCACTTCTGCCAATGTTCGTATAGCTTTTAGAAGCGCTCCTGGAAGACATTTTCGCAACTTCCTGTAAGGCCTCTTGCGCTGCTGCTTTAACTTCATCGTCGGGAAGAAGGCGACTTTCATGTTGAGGATGCACGGTTCGATTGGTCAATACTCTGATATGACAAACAAATAACATAACGTTTCGTCGGACTTAGCTCCGTGTGACTTGTACCTGTTCCCAGCAAAAAAACATTTGCATGGACGATGCTTTCCTCCGTCAGGAGAAGATAAAGCTGCATCATAGAAGGTAGCGAAAAATGGCTTTCAGAAGTGTTTCCAAAAGTTATATGAACACTGGCAGAAGTACATAGTCCCTCAAGATTCTAGGTCAGGTTTTATACAGCTTGTCCCGAACTTTTGGATCGTACTACGTACAATTTATATAGGGTGTAGTTATGCTTCTCCTTTTTTGACTGCTGTACAATGAAAGATAAAGAACAACAGCCAAAAAAAAAAAAAAAAAAAAAAAGAAAGAAAGAAAGAAAGAAAAAAGGAAGAAAAACAAAAAGACTGTTTAATAAACAATTGATTTTTTTTAATTGAACATATAACTAAGATTTCAGTAATATTGTAATGATGTATGGATTTAAGTTCACTAAACATAGTTAAAAAACATTAAATTATGTTGTTAAATCATTCAAAAAAAAATTAAGAATAAAACTATGAAACCGTCAACAAATTACGCAATTAAATTGGAAAGACTGCACGTAGACATTTTTTAGTCATCAAATTAAAAAAAAGATAACAGATAAATTACAATACTGAATCATAAAAGAAATATTTTTTTCTTATTTAAAATTTATGAATAGAAAATTTTGCATTTTTCAAAAAACTAAAACAGTGACATAAATTTTGCTGGAAAAAAAATTGCCATGAAAAGAGCGAGGTTCTTAAAACGCAGCTATAAACAAAATCAATATTTACACAAAGTTAATAACTGAATACATATGACTACTTGATCTGATGTTTGCATGCATAATATTGAACAATTAGATTGTTTAATCTTTTATGAAGCTTTACAAACAAGTTCAAATTAAATTGTTCAATTTAACAGTAATTTTCTGAAATTTAAAAAATTGCATAATAGAAAATCCTTGAAACTTTTCTATAAAAAACGAAAATAACTTATTCATTGATTTTATATAAATACATAAAAATAGTTACTCACAACAGAAAAAAAAATCGATCGCTATTAATGATACAAAAAAGATGGCGCATTACGAAATGGAAGGGGGGTCACCCTCTGATTTTGCAGTAACTCACACTTTGGCCCCAACCTCGGCCTAATATTTGTAGTACAGAACCGCTAAAACCAACACCTCGGAAGAGTTTCTGAATCTATTTCAGCACTTCCGAAGAAAAAATTCAAAAGTCCCTTCGATTTCCGAATTGTGCCACCATTCAAAACGTCTTTCTTTAATCAATTTCTTAAATTAATGCTCTAAATTCTTTCTAAACAATAGATAAAGTTTGAAAAAAGAAATCTCTAATTTTATGAATGGTGTTAGTTTTAAACAACTCAGGAGTATAACTAGAGTTTAATTTCAGAAATTGAGGGAGTGGGAGGAGGGGCACACAAGTGTTCTCGGAAATTCAAAATAGTCGTAAAAAATAGAGTTCAAAATAATCATAAACATTGAGCAAAAAAACCCTTCCGAAACTTGCACCCGAGTTTGTATTGACTTGCAGTGGCGGATTTAAAATACAGAGTGTTTTAAAATGAATAGCGGGGTTTTGCCATCTCATATTTGTTTCCATAGTCTCCAATTCGGCAATATATCACCAAATGACCGTCAGTCTGAGACGCTATCTTAGTTTTGCATTGAAATAAGTAATTAATAGCCACAAAAAATGAGTAAACAGGCTTTTCAGAACACCCGATCGAAAACAAAAAGGGAAGTGCACAACTGGAACGTACGCACACCCCACACGCGAAAACTTATCCTTCTACAGTTTACTATTTTGGAGTTATGACTTATGAGAGATACTACGTACATCCAGCAGCAAAAAACAACGCAATAATTAACTTGTTTGGTACCTGAATGCAGTATTAAATACTCTTTCAGGGGTGACTCAAATAAAAATTCATACTGAAATTTAGTAAACAATTTTATATGAAAACAACCTTTACTTTGTATTAAAAGGTAAAACATCAAAGGTCTTTTTTTTTTTTTTTCAAAAACATCGGCCAATTCCATCGGCTTTTCGAAGTTTTTAAGGCCGATGGGCCGATGTTTCTTGCAATTTAGCATCGGCCGCCGATGCCGATGCCGATGGCTAAATTGTTGAACCATCGGCGCCGATGCATCGGCCAGGCCGATGCATCGGTCGAGTCCTATTCTTTACACGAATTTTTTTTAACTTTATGAGTTTTTGAGCTGATTTTTAAAAAATTTTGAGCCCCCTCTCCCTTAAAATTGGAAAAAGTTAAAATGGGCTTTTTTTTTTTTTTTAAAAAAAAAGGAGGTAAGTAAGTGAATTTAGGCTAGGCTATTTTGGTGCCCCTAAATTTGTGGTGCCCAGGTCCACGGACCCACCGGACCGTGCATTAATCAGGCCCTGGGTACGGCAGAATTAGAGATCATTCTTGATGTTTGCAGCTACTTTGATAAATGATCTGTAACGGAACTCGTTTAGGGACTTTTCTGTGGCTAGAGCACAGAACCGGCTAGAACACACCATGAGAGATACATATGACCCTAGCAGCCTCAATGGATTCAGGGGAAGAAGAACTGTTGCACTGTTGATATACCTTATATAAGTGTTGTATGATTTCGGATTTCTGCTATATTTTGACAGCAAAATGTTGTGATCAGTTAGAGATTTGGCTATCAAGAGAACAACCAGGAGGACTTCCCCTCCAATAATAGCTACCGAAGAATTTTGCCATCTGATGATAGCCGTCTTCGCAATATCAGCATCACCTAAAGCTCGGAGCATATTTGTCCCGTTTTTCAACAGCTTCATCATTAGCGGGTTTGTCAGCTGACTGTTACTATGAAAGTTGGACAGAAACCTTCTTGTTTGACCGTTGTTTCAATTTTCTAACTGACATTGATGTTCATATGGTCTATACTCTCGTCTCATTTTGCCTAACAGTTTTGTAGACTATATGTGACTTCAGTAACAACAAATTCAAATTAAATCAATGTCGTTATCATTTTCCTTAAACAGCATGTATTGCTGACTTTCTGCACGTCATCAGTCCACCAATTCATACTGCATATACGTAAATTTGGAAATATTCGTCCGATTCCTCGGTAAAGGGCTGTCTATAAATGCTAAAATTTTTTTCAACATGTTTAGCCCCCCCTCCCTCCCTTTGTCACAAAGTTCGTTTTACAAGCTACTTTTCATAAATGTATTCGTATTAAAAAATGCTTGATGTCACACTTCTTACTCTTTACTTTCCCCTTGTCACAAAGTCACAATTTCACAACCCCCTCCCCTTAAACATCAATTGCGTTGTAGTAATCCCTAAATACTTCTTTATTGTCCATCAGGGTTGTCGAATTAAGTGAAGAAAGAGAAAGTGCGCGATTTTTTCGAGTCGGTTTGAAATTTGTGAATGGCAAATGTTCCATTTTTTGCCATGAAAGTGCTTGTTTAAAATTCTGTAACTTTTGATTGGTTGAATGAAATATAACAAAATAGCATACCAAATTGAAGGAAATTTAAAGCTCTACAACTTTGTCAATGACAATTTTCATGAATATTGATCCTTGGAGGCACAAGGGGCAAATTTTTGACAAAAAGAGAGAATTTTTCCAAAAATCATCGATTTTTCATAACATATACCCGGAAAATTATTGGAAATTTGACAAGTATGTGTAGAAACAGTTTCATAGAAAGTTTACTTAGCTTGAATTTTTTTTTAAACTCATTTTTTCCGCCGTTTCCGACATTTTCTGGAAAAAACACAAAATTTTTTCCCCTCCTCCCTTCCACCTTTAGCTCACCCCCTAGGGGCGGGAACTTTTAGTATGTATACTTACTAACTACTCCTAACAATATTCTGTAGTCAAAAATTATCGCATATTCAATGCACGCTATAATGTGTTCAGTGGCGGATTGGTTGAAAAAATCGGCCCTGGCATTAAGAGGTGTAGCGGCCCCATAGCTCTTATCGATATTAAATTTTACCAAATGATTGGGATGTCACTTAAATATGAGGAAATTATTCTTAACAACTAAATGTGTTTTATTCATACAAAATTTAACATATATGAACACTTCTGCTCTTTAATGGTGAATAAATTGATACAGTATTAGCTTAACCTTATTTTGGGGGGAAATTGTGATTGTAAAGTATTTTTATAAGCCCGGAACTTGATAGAATAGTTCCTTAATGATAATACTGCTTGGCTAGTATGTCCTTTTCAGCAGTCATAACAAGTAACTTAATTGGCCTGTTATATGAAACTGATCTACCGATGTTCACATGGGTGAAAGACTGGGGCCGTCTTAGAACGTGATGGGTCCCTCGACACAAACATACATTACTGGGCCCTGTCATAAACATTCCCTTTTTTATGCTGCCATATCCTGGCGACTTCCGAACTCGATGCGAGGTCAAAAACCTGGTGGGAGGGGTCGGGTACGAGTTTGGCAGCCCCTTAATATTTTTTCAAACGCATGTATTACAAAAAATATGATAGAGTGGATTTAGCTTTCTGGCTTCTGGGAGTCATTAAAGTATTAGCAATATAAACTTAATGGAAAGATCAACTTTGAGTCTGAAATAGGGGGTCTAGGGGGCCTCTCCCCCGGAAAATTTTTGAAATTGTAGTCTTAAAAACTCAATTTTAGACAATATTTGGTGATATTAGGGGAACGTAGGTTCAGGGTTTCTCCTGCTGCAATTTTTCAGAAGTGGAAATCCAAAAACAGAATTGTAAATTATCTTCGATTAAATGGTATGAAGAGAGGTTTCGGGGGCTCTCCTCTGAAATTTTTAAAAATATATTAATATATTAGTTCTGAAAATGCAGTCTTAGAAGATCTTTGGTGATTTTTAGTGGAGATAGATTCCAAGCCATCCACCAGAAATTTTTCAAATTGAAGTCTTAAAAGCCTTTTTTGGTAAAGACTAGGAAACCGGCAGTTACTCGAAAGTTAAGTTCCAAAAACGAAATTTTTGCTGACCTTCAGTGATGTTAGGAAAAGGAGTTTTCAGAAGGCTCACCCCGGAAATTTTTCGAAATTGAAGCACTAAAAACGCGATTTAAAAACGTTCTTCATTGATGATGCCGAGAGAGAGGAGGGGACGGGGCACTTTCCCAGAAAATTTGTGATACTGTTAATTTAAAAACAGTTTTAGACCATCTTTGGGAATGTTAAAAAAATGGGAGAGGATCGAGTACTTTCCTCCAGCAAATTTTCGAAACTGGATGCTCCTCAATGGTATTTTAAAATTGCATATTTTTAAATAATTTTACGGAAAAAATATTGTGTCACTTTTATTCCAATTGTTATAAACAAAGGGCAAAAGCGGATCCGGGAAAAAAATGACAAAGGTCAATTTTTTCACAAGCCTCTTTCTACACCGTTCACCATTACGATATTTTACCCTCTGCACGAGTTCTATTCCGAGCCGGGCCCCTATTCTCCAACTGAACTGACATGACCTCACGTCGACCCTTGTTGTAAGTTGCATTTTGGATTTTATAGCAATTGTGAACTGTCATTTATAAATAAAAGCGCCAAAGAGACCAAAAGTATTTTAACTTTTTACGACTGCTAAGGTTTCCCTGTTTTTTTTTTTTTTAATTTATTCATTTATTTTTTATTGTACCACTAAAAATATATTGGCAGCCCAAGGGCCAGACTAGCTAAAAGTAAAGCCCTAAGCCCACATTAATTTGGAGGCCCCCTGAAGACTATGCAGTGTTTGATTTAAATTTTTAAAGCACGAATGCACTTTTGGAAGCCTCTTTGTCTAATCACACAACTATGTATAAATCACTTATTTGCATTTAGGAATCCTCTTTGGGCCCCCTCATAATCGTGACCAAGTAAATTCGTTACGGGCAGAATGATTAAAAATTCCCCTTTAAAGAATTTTCCAATTAATAAGTCATAATTTTTATTTTTTTAAAAATACATGTATTTTTCAGATCATTGCAATGCTATGCATAATTCTTCAAAAAAAAAAAAAAAAAAAAAAAAATGTGGGACCCCTTAAGAACATGGGGCCCCAGGCCTAGACCTAGTCAGCCTGTGTGGTAATCAGCCCCTGGGCAGCCCCATTTCAGAAATCCCCCTCTCACCCTCTTGTGGTGACGGCCCTACCTTCCTCCACCCGCAAGCTTTAGTCCATGCATAAAGAGGAGCTGAGGTTATGTTTTGCGAATTTGCGATATTCCAAACACATGCGCACAAAATTTACATTTTGCTGTTAGTAGACAGGCCCGAAAGATTTTGCTGTTAGTTGATCGGCCCCAAGCATGGCCGGCCCACCGGGCAAATGCCCGGTTGCCCGCCGGCTGTATCCGCCACTGAATGTGTTCATTGACTGAACTGTAATAACATGAAGATCTCGGAGTTGATCCCTCTTGGGTCGGAAAATCGTATTTTAAATGCTTGATCTCAGGGGGTTAATTTTGATCCATTAAAATTAGAAAAAAAAACATTAAATTTTGCAATAAAAATCGCAGTATCATATATAATATTTTTTTTTTCGGGGAGCTAGGGGGGGGGGGGGGAGGGAGTGCTTTAATAACACTTCATACTAGAAAAGTAAGGTACCATTTTAAAGTTTTTTTCATCACCACCAGTTAAAGATAAAATGCAATTTATCCTTTGTGTGACTTTCGAATAACTACGCTTCATAAAACTTGGATTTTTGGAGCACAGCTATCGAGTGCGAATGCTTCGCGCGGGCCAGATAGTACATTTTATTTTTCATACGTGTTTTTTTTTCTGTAGAAATACAATGACTTTCTCAATACTTTATCAAACTTCGAATGAAATATATTATTTTGAAGCTTTTTTTTCACCGCTTTTGGCGAAAATAAATACAGAATTACATTTCTTTTTTGCAAAAAAAAAAACTGTTTTTCATTTTTCATTGCATTTGTTCAATCCATTGCATCCCGAGATGCAAACCCATTGCTTCAGTTATGTAGAGCGTTGCGCTAATAATGCAAATATAGTGAGTTCAAATCCCGAAAGTCCGAAAAATATTGTTTTTAACGAACGACTTATTTTCTCCAGAAGGACCAGAATTATTCTGGTCTGGCGCTAGTTATTACCTTACAGTTTTTATTTTCAAGATGTTTCGCGTTACTCGATAGATGGCAGCACAAGTAATCATCTACAGAGCAGTAACTTGTTTTTCATTTTTCTCCGCAATACTTGTTTTTCAGTATAAGCTTATCTCAGCTGTTCTTAAAGGATAATAATAAAAAAAAAGTTTCCTTTCTATTGAAAAAATAATAATTTTTCTTCTTTAAGCTTTATTTTATCCTTCGTGCTAAAATTCTTATTTATTGTACACTGGTCCTCCCCAAACCACCGCCCCCCCCCCCCCCACAAGAACGAGAACCCCTAAAAAAGAAAGAAACTCAAAAAAAAAAAAAGATCCCCAAAATATTTGAATGGGTAAGTGAATCCCTAAAAGTTCGTGGCGCTAACTGCTCCAGGAACCCACTTCACCCTCATGGACCTCCCCCCCCCCCGCATTCAAGATGTTGCTGGCAAACGAATTTAAGTAAACTATTCAAACTATTATTAAGAATTTATTTTATTAAGAATATACAGTAAAACCTGTAAAGTTGACCACCTTCGTAAGTTGATCCTGTCTATCTTGACCACCAATATGAACCAAATTTGGCTGAGAATCATACAACAAACCTTTTGTAAGTTGACCACCTGCCTAAAGTTGACCACCAAAAACTGCACCACAAGTAGTCAACTTACACAGGTTTCACTGTATTATTAAGTATAACGAAGTAAACTATATAGTGATTGAGAAATGGTGTCGGAATAAATTGTAAAATGGAAGAGAGAAATGAACGCCATGGGAAAAGAGAACTTTTTACACTCTTAATAATACGAGCGCAGGAAAACTACTTTTGTAACCTTAAAAATGTCATCTCAGCACACGAGACAAGATTGTAAGTAAGAGCATGAAAAGCCTATAAAACCTGCCTAGTAAGCAAAATCTAAAGCGTTAATCATCTGCGATGGTGATTTTTTTTATTTGTCGCTTCTCGCTTATTTAGGTGTTAAAAATTGTTTTTAATGCATATTTATTTTTAAACACACATACTATTAATATGCACACGTATTTTATTAGGTAACTGTTATCTATTTTCGTCTTAAATATTCTTTAATTAATTTACTTAGCATAAATTACTAGAAAAGCAGAAAATATCAACACCCAGCCATTGGAAAAAGAACGCCAAGCGCGCAAAACATAAATGTCTTCGTGTGCCAAAAAGTCTTCGGAAAACGAGATGACAGATTAGGTAATCAGATTCAATGTAAACTACAAACTCAGCGAACCATAATATGTATTATCGTATTTCTTCAAGAATAACATCTGGTGTTTCTATAAATTTCTTTCTCCAAAAGAAGCATTAATGTTCAGCTATTCGAATTATTAGCCTGCGGTATGATCGAAATACAATGTTAAGCTTTCAAAAAATTTAAAATACTTATAAATACAGTCGACTCCCCACAACTCGAAGCCTTATAACTCGAATATTCTGTTATCTCGTAGTTTTCGTTCGGTCCCGAAATAATTTAGTGTTTTCAATGCAAAGTTGTCCCTATATCTCGAATGTACTCCTTTTAAGTCAAAGTTTTAATGACAGTTTCATTTCCATTTTATGCATATAAAAATGCAGCCAAAATAAAAAAAAAATAAAGTTATTTTTCCTTTAACGAAAATCGAAAGCATTGCTTTGCTTATCAGCTTGTGTGAGGGGGATAATTTATTTACAATAGTGATCAAATGCACACAATGTAGCAAGATTAGGTGAAGAAGTAGCCGATTTGAGCACTGTGGTAGTGCTCTAGTGGCTGACGACCTAAAATTTTATTGCTGGCGAAACTTTGAGATTTGGATTTGGTTTTTGGATGACTCAAATAATCTGCTTTCAGGACAAAATGCATTTAAAAGCAATACGAACTGAAATCATCAAGAAATTAATCCTATGACATACAAACTTAATGACGTTTCAAGACGCGATAAAAAATGTAAGCTGTCAAAAATCACTTCCTTTTTAGAAGTATCTTAATAAAGTTCATTCCTTATGAAGACATTTTTACTTAGTACTAATAATTAATTTTATCAAAACTATAAGTGTAACAAGAGAAAATAAAAATTATTCTTCAGGAGACTGGGAAAGGAACTTCCGACAGGAAGGTTTTAGCTGGTCCTGTGGAACTTCGAGTTATTATGAGTTGTTTGTAGTTGCCTCACACGAGAATCTCACGACAACGCAGAAACAATGTGTAACACCGCATTCACGTTTAAATTGTTTTACTATTACAAAAATGAAGGTTATATAGCCTTAAAAACATAAAGCATCATTTTCTGCATTTTTGTACTCCACAGGCAGTGGCGACTATTGGGGAGTATAAGTAAGTTAGGGTAGGGGGGGGGGGAGACAACTTAAAACCGTTGGACTTTTCGCGGCAGACAAAAAAAAAAAAAAAAAAAAAACGAGCTGATGTGGGCATCACATGACTTCCTTTTACTCCAATTTAATGTCATTTCCACATTATTGACAATTTTAATGTGATTCAATTGTTTTTTTTTCTAAATATCACCAACAGTGGCCAAAGTGAAACCAAATTAAAAAAAAAAATCCCCAAATTTATCGCCAAGTTGGCGACAAAACTTGGCGACCAAAAGACTGGCGATATATTGCCAAGTATCCGACAAATTATAACACTACTTGAGCTTACATCGAAATTAACAATGATTTTCTCCCCAAAAAGGGGCAAAAGATCCCCTTAGGAACATCCAAATGCAACTAAAAGAGAAGGTTCACAACTAGACTCCACTAGGAGTCTACGTGCCAAATTTTAACTTTCTAGGACATACCGTTTTTGAGTTATGCGAGATACATACACACATACACACATACGCACGTACATACATACGTACATACGGACGTCACGAGAAAATTCGTTGTAATTAACTCGGGGGTCGTCAAAATGGATATTTCGGGTGTCTGTACGTTTCAAGGCATATATCCACGTGTGGTCGAGTTGGAAAAAAAAAAAACTCAACATTTTTTCGGGGGTGAGAAAAATGGAAATTAATGCCGAATTTTTGAGTGAAAATTTTTTTGCGACTACAATACTTCCTTTTTTGTAAAAGGAAGTAAAAAAGAGAGAGAGAGAGAGAAAAGTACACAAAATTTTGTTGGGCTGGTTTTGAGAGCATGTAAGTGGAAATTGGTGTAAATCCAACAACTTAACTCAAGCTTTTTTTGAGATTTTGATGAATTATCTAGGCAAAAACTTACCCCGAAGAAACACATAGACATGAATTAGACTTACATTATTTACTCCAAAGTATTTTGTGATGTCACAAACACTTAGTAATAATTTCATTTAACAAGTATGGCTTATTTAAGTAAAACAATTGATTTACTGATATCTAAACAATGAATACACGAACGAGAAGTTGCTATTTAAGAGCCATTGTCTGTAAGGATCGGGCAGGTTGTGATTGTAGACATTTTTAATTTTCTTTATTTTTTCAAATGTTGTTCCTTATCATGAATGTAATGTTTGTGCAAAATATGAGCTTTGTCTGCCTTACCGTTTTTGGGAAATTAAATTTTTAAATTTAGGGGGCGTGGCACATTTTTGCGTGTTTTTCAAATTTGCAGATTTTAAACTTCTTGTTACTTTAAAGGCCCCTGTAATGACATGGATTTTTAAATTCTATACTATTATATGGTCTTCTTAGATACTATTACAGCTGTCAAATCGGTGTCACTACGAGGGCGACGGCCACAAAAATGACAGAAAATGAATTTTTTTGCTACATTTAATGCCAATTTTCTCAAAACGCCTTCATGATGACACCAACGTTTTTACATAAATTCCTAGCTACACTTGCATGCATCAAAAATCCATTATAATATTAAAATCTGTTCGCGTCCGTCTGTCTGTCTGTCTGAAGATCGATCTTCTCGAGAACCGCTGCGAATCGAGAGTCAAACAAGATACCGATCAATTCGAAATTTTCCAAAGAAAAAACAATAAACCAATCTCGTAATTGTGCGACTTTAATTAGCGGAGATATTAATTAAAACGTTAATTAACATAACGTTGTTCAGGAATTTTTATTTCTTTCATGTTGCCATTTTGCATATGGGTGAGCAAGTAAAATTCTGATAATTGTTTTAAAAAAGATTTTTTTGGCTGCTATCCAAATCTTAAAACAACGTTTCCATCCAGAATTTCATTTTAAATTAGTTTAAAATTGGTTGATCTATTCGAACATAGTCTTTATTTTATCGTCTGTCCTTTTTTTATTTTTTACATTCAACGTTCTTAACTCTTTTCAGCATATGAAAATTGTTTCTTTAACTATGTTTATTGATTGTAGTGAAAGTTTATCATTCACCCGCCTCATATTTTGGTACAATTAGGATGTGCGACTAATGATGTTTATTTTGTTGGACTTTTTCCCGTCACTTAAGTGAGTTTTCAAATTGTAATAACTCTCTTTATCCTTCCTGTTTCTATTTTTGAAATACAGTTTGTATCGTCAAAAGAACATGTTAAATTAAGATTGTTTGGATTTCTTTAAGTGAAACAGAGTTGAACAAAAAAGATTGTTTTTAAGGATTTTAACCAAAGCTAAATTGGAATCTGATGACTTTGTATTAAATTAATGCTTATTGGTAGTTATTTAGTCTTGGTGCTTTAGTTTCACGTAATCAACCAAAAAGTATGTATCATTCTATGTAAAAAGCTGATTGTAATTCTACATAAATAGTTCAGATATAGTCTATCAGATTTAATTCATTTTAACGTGAGCACAGATTATAGTTGATAATGCATATATTTTCATCTTTTGTGCTAATTGAAAATACTCATAACTTGTATCATTGATAACTATGATTAACGTTAAAGAGATTTTTGACAAAAATATGCTCTACTGGTGTTTTGTAAACCTTGCATTACGCGTATTTATTTACTCCTTAGCGCTTTAGAAACTGATGTCAGAGTAATACAAAAACATCAATTTTACATCTCTTTCATTTTTTAAGTAGCCCGTGCAATGCCGGGCACGCAGCTAGTATGTAATAAAATTGGTGTCACTATAAGGGCGCCCGAAGATATTGGAACTTTTATGTGATAAATTTCACAAAAATGCAAATGTTTAAAATCTAACTACTACTCTCGCCCTCATAGCAGAGATCTGAAACTAATTAAATTTGATAACCAACATGTTCGTCTAACATATGAACTATAAAAATCGGTGTCACTCAGTGTATATAAAAATTATTTGTTTGTCTATATTTATAAAAAGGTCATTCGCATATACAGGTGCATTTTTCTTGAAGAAAAATAATAGTTTTACTGCTTTAATATTTGCATGATAGATAATAATGTATGAAGATAGTTATGTATGAAGTCTCCACATTTAATGCGAATAAGAATAGAAGTGTAATTATATCACAAAATTTATTGAATGCCACAGTAAATAAGATGTGAAAGCAATTTGCACCCGTAACAGACTTGATCCAAAACAAACACAAACAACGAATCAACTGCATCAGTTGAAAGTTAGTCGAACTCGTTTATAACCAGATCTAATTAAACGAGAACTCGGATTTAGCGAGGGAATCATAAGTACTTGAAATACACCCCATGCTCAGTCATTTCAGCCAAGGACTGCAGTTTCGTGCTTATTAGCACTCATCAGCCCGGCATAGGAAGTGACTGAGCTGGAGGTGGAAAACCTATTAAGGAAGCCTAGAGTGCCAATCGAACTGGTAGCTAATATAGAATTAGCACTGACCAGACGCGTGACCGAAGCAGTGGTTCCAGCTACCAGTTTGATTGGCACTGTTGGCTTCCTCAAGAGGTTTTCCACCTCCAGCTCAGTCACTTCCTATGCCGGGCCGATGAGTGCTAATAAGCACGAAACTGCAGACCTCGGCTGGAATGACTGAGCTGGCGGTGTATTTTATGTATTTCTGCCTTAGCCCTGGCTATAGGGCGGTAACTTACCAAAAAAACCATGCCTTGCCTTCAATCTTCGTGTTGAACCGAACCATTGCTTCGGTCACACGTCTGGTCAGTGCTGATTCTATATTAGCTACCAGTTTGTTTGGCACTCTTGGCTTCCTTAAAAAGTTTTCCACCTCCAACTCAGTCACTTCCTATGCCGGGCTGATGAGTGCTAATAAGCACGAAACTGCAGTCCTCGGCATGAATGACTGAGCTGGTGGTGTGTTTTATGTATTTCTGCCTTAGCTCAGGCCATAGGGCGGTGGCTTACTAGAAATAAGTACTTGGTTGGTGCAATGTTAAGACTATGGGATCATAATTCGCTTTCAACGAGAAAACCCCACTTAAAATGAGCCATACTTAATATTTCATAAAATTTGCATTGACTTCCAGTTCAGTTTATCCTTTCTTGGGAAAATTCCTATAACTTTCCAAAGTGAACCGAAAGATAGGGATGAGCCATTACTACTCCTTAGAAGACATGTTGAGAGCTCTTTTTTTTTCTTCCTTTTACAAAAAAGAAAGTATTGTATTCGCGAAAAAATTTTCACTCAAAAATAGACTTTAACTTACATTTATACACCCCCGAATGAATGTTGAGTTTTTTTTTCGACTCGACTACACGTGAATAAGTGCCTAAGAACGTATAGACACACGAAATATCCATTTCAACGATTCCCGAGTTAATTACAAGTTTTCTCGTGACATCTGTATGTACGTATGTGCTTATGTATGTCGCATAACTCAAGAACGGTATGCCCTAGAAAGTTGAAATTTGGTACGTAGACTCCTAGTAAGGTCTAGTTATGCACCTCCCCTTTTGGTTGCATTCAGGTGTTTCTAAAGGGGTCTTTTGCTCCTTTTTGGGGGGAAACCAATGTTAATTTCGATGTAAACTCAAGTGGTGTTATCATTTGGCGGACATTTGGCGATACATCGTCAGTATTTTAGTCGCCAACTTTCAACTTTTGTCGCCAATTTGGCGACAAATTCGGCGACTTTTTTTTATGTTTCAGTTTGGTCACTGTTGGTGATATTTAGAGAGTAAACTATTGAATCACATTAAAATTGCCAGTAATGGGGAAATGACATTAAATTGGAGTAAAAGGAAGTCATGTGATGCACAAATCAGCTAGTTTTAATTTGTGGAGTAGAGAAGCGTTTGTGAACATAGGGTAACGGCACCAGTTACAGGCATATACTTAAGACATCGCTCTCAGGTTAACTCATTTCTCTGAGCCTTTCAATGTATTTAGACTTTTGAAACTATTTTTTTTCTCATGCAACTACACCTCATCTAACGTTTGGCTGCTTCTGAATCCTTTGAACTAGTTAATTCTGTTTTTATTTGCTCAATTTCAAAAAAAGATGCTACCTCCAATAACAGATACCGAAAAATCCGGTGGAGATCAGACACCGATCTGATGATACTCAGCAACAGAAGAAGGGATACAGAATAAGTATCAGAGATAAAATCCCCCCTTTCTCTTCAAAATGTACAAATGTTCTTAATTTTTAGAACTAAAGCCTTAATAAATTCAAATGAACATGAAACACCAGCTGACCTCGTGGTAGCTGTTACCTTACGCCACTGGCTTGTAAGTACCAACTGGCTCATAAAATTCAATCTGATAACACTAGATGCTAGATTGTGGCACCGTATTCGTGGATCACAACAACATCAGTTTTACCCGCCTTAAAGGCTTGTAATTTAAATCCAAACTTATGGCTGTCTGTTACTGGACCCTTGTCTGTAACTGGTGACCTTACCCTATTTGTTGACTAAACATAATCACTTCAGAGGAAAATGCAACTCTAATTCAAACTGACGCAGGTGAAAACGAGCTAATGTGTGCATCACATGACTTCCTTTCACTCCAATTTAAACGTAATAGTGCCTCGGAGTTAGCAAAAAACCACTTTAAATACTTTCATTCCAAGTCTGCTCCGAACCGAAGCAAAAAAACATTTTATACAGATAATTTTTCCCAATATTTTCAGTTTTAATGAGATTCAATGGTTAACTCTCTAAATATGGCCAAATTGAAACCAGATTAAAAAAAAAAAAAAAAAAAACAAAAAAAAAAACCGCCAAATTCGTCACCAGGTTGGTGACAAAACTGGGAGACCAAAAGCTTGGCGATATATTGCCAAGTGTTTGCCAAATCATAGCACCGCTTGAGTTTACATTGAAATTATTGATTTTACCCCAAAAAGGTGTAAAAGACCCCCTTTGGAACATCCGAATGCAACCAAAAGAGAAGGTGCACAACTAGACCTTACTTGGAGTCTATGTGTCAAATTTCAACTTTCTAGAACATACCGTTCTTAAGTTATGCGAGATACATACACACATACACACATATGCACATACGCACATACATACGTACATACAGACGTCACAAGAAAACTCGTTGTAATTAATTCTGGGAACGTCAAAATCGATATTTCGGATGTCTGTACGTTCCTAGGCACATATCCACGTGTGATCGGGTTGAAAAAAAAAAAAAAAAAAACTCAACACCTATTTGGGGGTGAGAAAATTGGAAATTAAGGCCGATTTTTGGGTGAAAATTTTTTCGCGAATACAACCTTTTTTGTAAAAGGAAGTAAAAATATGAAAGTGACAACGTTGACGACGAATTTGAAGAATTTCAAGCTGAACCACACTTAACACAGTCAATGGTTTTCGATATGCAGAAAAGCTTCAAAATATTTTCGACGCCAGGGGTGCCAATGACGACGTATTTTTCGAGGCACGAGTATTTTTTGAGAAACACAGCTCAGGAAAGATACAATAAAACAGTTCAAAGAAAATTTATCAACTTCTTAGTTATTGCGCAGAATAATAAGTACAACTAGGCAAGTGTGTTTAAATTTCATGATTTTTACCACCAACCCGTTCTTTACGAGCACTCGGTTATAACGAACAAATATCGTGGCCCCTTCGCGCTCATTATAAGCGAATTCGACTACATGAACATTTGCTTTTTAATTTCAAGTCATTCAGGTGTGGAAAAACGGACGTAACTAACGTTCTACAAAGCAGCGATGATCAACCTGCGACACACGGGCTGCCGACTTCATGCGGTCCGCCAAATTTTTTTCGATCCGGTCGATATAACGGAACATTATTAGCTTAAAATTGCTTGATATCAAAAGGCTTTTAAAAATTTCTTTGATATTATTGGGGGGGGGAGGGGAAAGAGGGGGAGTCATATGCTGGAGCTGCAATGCGCCCACCAGATTGAGAAATTCGTTTACATTACACGCTCACTCACAAATTCAAATGTTTTATTGATTTATTTCTTTATTTTTTGACCACATTTTTGTTCACGTGTTAAATTTTTCTTTTTTCATTTTTTAACCTTCATCACGCGAAGAAGGGCAATGCCATTTGCTGGATTGAAAGAGTGAGAGAGGAAAAAATGTGTGGTCTGGTCAATAACTCACGCGCTCTGAATAAGACTGGCACAAGACAATCGAGTAGATTTATGCGTGATACAGTTCAAACTGCAGTTTAGAGAAAATATAAAATAATGAATATGTAGGCTCAAAAAATGTCGTTTTTGTTAACAAATGGATCAATAGAAAATATTTTGGAAAACTTGCTTTTTGAGATATTTATAGTAATGTACTGGGTTGGAATAACAATCAACCATTGGAAACGTTTCTTTTGATAGCTTGTTTCCTAGACTATGTTTCAACTACTTCTACATGTAATTCAGGATTAAGAAATGAACTGAAGTTATAATAAGAGAAACAAAAGCCAATATAAAAGGTAAAAAAATAGATAAGTTAAACACAAAAGAAAAACATATACAACAAATGAAGGACTACTCTCAAAACACTTCTGAGTTTCAATCAAATTCTTAAAACGGGATAGATCTCATATTAAAACGTACATACATGGTTAATAACATTCAAAAACTTGTTTTTCTAGCTAAGACTTTTTTTCTTATTGGACAATTACTTGCATTATTAAGGTTTCATTAGTTCCAGTATGTATGTCAGCACTTAATTTTTAACGGAAGAAGAGCAGGAGATATGTACTGCCGTGATTAAATATTCAGGTGGTTTGATACATAGTTTGCAGAGAAATTTGTTCACCGAATTACAAAAGTTCGCCCAGAAAGCTGCAGATTTGAAGTAATAACAGCTGCAATTCGGCTAACCAACCGTAACTACGTCTCTCAGCAAACCATAACTAAAATTTTTCAATGGTTTCACACCGTTTACACACACAGTAGGGTAGATTGAAAAAAAAACTATTTTTTTTTAAAAATTTTAAGTCGCTATAGTGCGGAAAAGTTGCAATCGGGAAAGACTATCGTTTATTTGTGATTTTTTAAAAAAAAAAGAATTCTTCAGATTTTTTTTTTTTTTTTTGATGCTGTAAAAAGGCGAAGTTGCAATTGGAAAAGACCTTAGTAAATTTGAAGTTGGATAGTATCTTTTGATGACGAAAAAAGCCGGAAAATTTAAAAAAAAAAAAAGGAAAGTAACTGCTAAGTGATTTTTTTTTCAAAACTTTTCCTCAATGTTTCTTTATTTATATTTCTTTTTTTTTAATGCTATAGGACAAAAAAAGTTACCACGGGTACTGCAACATAAGAAAAATAATTAATTTCCTGATTTACAGGTGACCTTAAATTGCCATCACCCATTAATGCAAACGAAAGTAATATTTTTTTATATTTTTCGTGAATTTAGCACACTAATATTAACTTTCAATGAATAGCTACGATGCCAGTAAAAAAAATGTTCTGGATAGGCCGCAATTGATGCATGGGCCGACTGGATCCAGGCAAAAGAACTCCCGATGTTAGTCCCTCCCCCCCGTCACATTGAGTTCCTTTTTCTAAAAATATTGATCGGACTATTTTTTTAAATTCTTATTTTATGTCTTTTGATCATTTTTAAACAATATTTCATTAGCAGGGTGTATAAAGAAAAATAATCTTTTATTTTCAAATTAAATACCCAAGTAAATGGCACTTTCTTCTTCATTTACTTTTGTTTTCATTTACTTTCATTTTCATTTACTTTCTTTTCATTACTTTTTTTTGAGCAATCACGACTGCTTATTGTTCTCATTTGACTGTTTTTGGCGTTACGCTGATTTTATTTTCCCACCAGCACCCTTTGCCAGCACCACCGTCACGTCGACCGGCCTCACGATGCTGCTCCTCTTGCTAAAAGCGTCTCCAGGTTGCGTCCATATCCTACACACACGCATACACTCACACACCTACACACACTCATGCCTGCGCACAGACACAAACACATATGCCTACATACATACATACACACACACACATAAACACATACACACACGCACGTACACACACAGCACTGCATACACAACACGCTCACACATGCATACACACACATACACGCACACCCACACACATGCGCCTACACAAACACACGCGCATTCATACACACACACGCTCGTGATTGCGAAAAACATAATTTGTATTCAAGATGCCAAAAATTCAAATTAATATATATATTTTTTTATTTTGCAACAGTTTTTTTTGTGATATGAAAACGGAAGTTATTTAACTGTCACTGAAATACCGAAAGCTCACCACAGTTTGATCTGGTTCTGGGAACTAACTTAGTAGAGTGTATATAACTCAGTTTTTGCTTTTTTTTTGCCAAATTTTATTTTCGAGTTGCTATAAAGCAGAAAAATTGTGATGGTTAAATTACAAAGCTAGTAAAAATAGTTATTAAAACGAAATAATATCTTCAGATCTCGTAACGAGCGCATGTCAAAAAAAAAAAAAAAAAGAAGAACTTCAACTTTTTTTGTGTATGATTTCTCCCCCCAAAGTTTTACTGTGATTTTACTTATTTATTTATTGTTTTAAAGCTATATGGCAAATGCGCTGCAAAAAGAACGTTACAAAAATAATAGTTTAGAGGATTTAATCAGAGAGCAATATTGACAAGGAATCTTACATTCGCACTAAAATTTTCATTTCTTACAAACAAGAATCGTTTCAGACAATTTTCGAGAATTTTGAAAGTCAAACAAGTTGTGAATCATCAGTTGCTTACTAAACAAATTCTTCTCCAGAATTATAGACATTTTAACGTCACTGCAGATCTTTAACAATTGGCAAAATTTGTTTTGAATTTACGAAAATAAAAAAAAGGAATTTTTTAAAAATTAATTTTTATGGATTTGGGGTATCGAAAGACGATTTTTAAGCAGGAAAAACAACTAATTTTCTTACATGGTAGTTCCCGTTGTAACTCTTGTCCTATAGCATTAAAAAAAAACATTTAAGTGTTTTTTTTTTTTCAATCTCAAAGAAAAAATGAAATTCTCCCTTTTTTCGAACTTTTCGGCTTTTTGTAGGATTGGAAGAAATTATCCGATTTCAATATATTTGTTTTAAAAGTCAAATAACATATCCTTTTACAGCATTAAAAAAAAGCTGAAGCGAAATTTTAAAGAAATCACACTCACATCGACGGAAAAAAAACGAGAGGATTTCCATTTTTTCTAAATTTTTGGCTAGTTTTGCAAGATATTTTCCGATTTCTACATACATATGTATTTGTTTTTAAGTCTCCGCCAATATCAACTTTTTCGCGCCATAGCGACTCCAAAAAAAAAAAAAACTTTATTTTCGCTTTTCCCTAAAATACAACCGTCTTCAAATTTAAAGATTTAAGAAGGTATTATGAACATTTTGTATTTTTTTTCTCCATTACATTTCAGTCGATCTCAAAACGGGCCCTCCAGACTGACGCCTAGGGCCTTTTCTCACCCCCTCCACCCCCCACACACGATATCTGGCTCTGCTCACGGATTCCGCATCTTATCCGAGATGGAATCGAATAATCCATCTTGCAGAGACCATTAAGGAGGCCCAGACGACTGCAGTGAAAGTGCCTTGCCAGGTGAAGGTGGGATGGGGGAGGGGGGAAGCACTCTTCCCAGTGCCCACCCCAGCTTCGGTTCGATGAAGAGCTCGACGAGAAATTCGTTCCCTCGGGCAGACTGCCGCCCTTTAGCCTGACGTCCTTCACAAACTCTTGGCGATGGACAGGAGCCCAATCAATGTTTGGTCCTGTGCCCAAATGAATTTTTGTTCTTTCTTTGGTGCAGTGTGATTTCATTCTGAGGAAGAAAAATGGGCTGGGATACCTGGTGTGAATGTATTTTAGAATCTATCCAAATTAAGGAAATTCTGCGTGCATGATAAATAATCAGCAAATTACTGTACTTAAAGATGCACTGTGAAGTAAAACATACTACGCAATTTATATCGTGACCACTGATTATGGCAGTACATAAACTGTAGCATGTTATCGAGATAATTTATTCATATCATATTTTGAAATTGTATAGGCAACTATAACATTTAATACGCATTCATATCTATCTTCATTTTTGTTTACACATACTCAAGCACACACAGTTATTTTATTAAAGGTGAAAATTTTCATTTTATTCTACTTCTAATGTAAATTTTAATTTAATTCTTCTTCTTCTTTTTTTTTGGAGGAGGTAGAATTTTTGTTTTATTCTAATTGTAATGCGTATTTAAATTGCGTGGGGTTTTCTCCGGGAAGGGGAGCTTTTAGAGACAGTTTCTGCTGTTATAATAGGGCTTTTTATTGCTGTACGAAATACGCTTGAAGGTTTGGTTAAACTAGTATACGTAATTTAGTTTAAAAAAAATTAATATTTTTTCTTTGAAGGGAAAGGGGGCAGAGAGATTTTATTAACTCTATAACTTCTTTTAAACTCTTAACACGGGCACCGCAGTGCAGATACAGAAATAATTTCTTCATAAAAGGGAAAAACAAAACAAAAAAATGTAAGCTATTTATTAGTTGTGAGCAAATAGCATTTTAGTATGACATTTTAGCATAGCAAGCTAAAAAGTCATAAAAATGCTAATGCCAGTTTAAACGGCTTATCCTTTTCAAAATTAAATGATACGTCAAATTGGAGAAAGTAAGTTGTTTCATATCGTCATTGCAATTTCTATGAAAAAAAAATAATTGCCTTCCGTTTTTCAAAATTACATCTTTTAGAGATTAATGGACATCTGAAATTTAAAATTTACAATGTTGTACTTCAAATTCAAAATCTTTAAAAATAATAAAGCTGAAAGTCTGGATCTCTGTTTGGAAGTCCGTTACGCGCATAGCGCCAAGACCGTACGGCCGATTTTCATAAAATTTGGCACAAAATTAGTTTGTATCATACCAAAGAGCACCTATAAGTGAAATTCGATTTTGTTCTTTTTCTATGATTTTATTTGTACCACCATTGGTCTATTTAATTCCTCTGCACCGAGCCAATCATCATAACATGGGCGAGTAAAAACATGGGCGAGCAAATTAACATTGCATATTGGCGAGAAATTCCTCATCCATTATTTGTAAATATACAGGCTAACGAAACCAAATGATCTTTTAATTTTCTACTATGGGCAAAGCCGTGCGGGTACCGCTAGTAAATAAGTAAATAAATAATGAATAGCATTGTTGAAGTGTTCAAAGGGGTTTTAAAATCGAACTAAGTATTTCATTAATTAATCGAGAAGAGCTTGGGTTGTATTGAAATGCGATAAGGGTTTTTAGAATTCTTTTCTTCTTCCAAAAAACAAGGTACATTTAGGGTGAGGCAAAAACAAATTCAGCAGCAGCACAAATGTCATGATTTGAAATATTTTTGATCAGTAAAATTGGTCATTGGTTTTCCGACACTGAATTATTCGGGGTTCGGGGATGAAATCCTCAAGAAATTTTAAAGGATAAATTAAGAAAATAAGCATGATTTCTTTTCCGCGAAAATAGTACCTTCGTAAGAAAACCTAATTTACAGTAAGTCTCTACTCTTTCAACTCCCACAGGAAATTTCTTATTTTCCCCTCCATGTTGTACTTTTCTCTATCTTCGTCTCTCTCGTTTTCCTTATAATAAGCTGCTTGTTTCAGATTTTAAAATCGTGCCATGTTGAATATTACCTGAATAAATGATCTTTTTACTTATAATAAAGCTCAAAGTCTCTCTGTCTGGATGTCTGTGACGCACATAGCGCCTAGACAGTTCGGCCGATTTTCATGAAATTTGACACAAAGTTAGTTTGTAGCACGGGGGTGTGCACCTCAAAGCGATTTTTCGAAAATTTGATTTTGTTCTTTTTCTATTTCAATTTTAAGAACACTTTCTGGAGCAAAATTATCATAAGATGGACGAGTAAATTACGAAATTATCATGACGTGGAATGGGAGAGCGAATGAACATAGCCAATTGGCGAGAAATTCGTCATCCATTATTTGTAAATATACAGGCGAACCGAATGACCTTTTAATTTTTAACTACGGGCAAAGCCGTGCCGGTACCACTAGTGTTTGAATAAAAATAAAAGTTTCGCTTCGCACTGGATGCGCTTATTGATTAACTTATGACGTTATATTACGATAAGTGAGCACCTTTTTAGCGATTAACTCTATTGATGCAAATTAATTTTTTTTCTTTGACAGTCCAGTATTAATTGTTCTGAAGTTTTTGGGCTGTTTTAAGCTTTAAAAGGGCTTTAAATCAATAGAAAACTTGTATTTTCTGTATAAAATCTTTATTATTTTATTTCAAAGCAACGAAATCCACCCTTGTAATTTTTTCTACATAGCAAGAGGGTGACTTAAACATGCTACAGTAAAAACTTGATGCAGATCATAGTTGGTACTTCGAAGATGTGACTTATTTAATCTCCAAATTGAAAAAAGCATAAAAACTGATTTTAGATACGGAGTGACAACTCCCAACTATTCACAGCATACTTTCTGTTGTTTACACTGAAAGAGAAAAGTATTAGCTTGAAATTGATACCGAATTCAGCTTAATTGGTTGAAAAATAAAGAATTAGAGAGATTTTTCTAAATTCATGCCAGTACGGTGACTCAGAAAAATGACCAAAAATCGAATTTTTGAAAAAAATCTCCAAAGCGTAGTTTTTATTCAACTGAACTAAAAAAAAATAATTTGGGCTTATCTCAGAGATATCTTTTTGTAGAAAAATAATGGACAAAATCGGTGACATGACGGCACATAGTTGATGATAGGCGAGTTGACGTGAAATGACTCTAATCTTAATTTTTCACAAATAATTTTTTCGCTGTTCATTTCAGACCGAATAATCTTTATTATTACTAGTAATAAAGCTGAAAGTCTCTCTGTCTGGATGTCCGGAGGATGTCTGGATGTCCAGAGGATGTCTGGATGTCTGGATCTCTGTGACGCGCATAGCGCCTAGATCGTTCTGCCGATTTTCATGAAATTTGGCACAAAGTTAGTTTGTAGCATGGGGGTGTGCATCTCGAAGCGATATTTCGAAAATTTGATGTGGTTCTTTTTCTATTCCAATTTTAAGAACAAAACTATCATAAGATGGACGAGTAAATTACGAAATTATCATAACGTGGAACCGTAACATGGGCACAAGCCAATTGGCGAGATACGAAATTATCATAACGTGGAACCGTAACATGGGTACAAGCCAATTGAAGAGGAAATTCATCGTACATTATTTGTAAATATACAGGCGAACCAAAAGACCTTTTAATTTTTCTATTACGGGCAAAGCCATGCGGGTACCAATAGTTTCAAATAAAGTAAGAAATTAATGATCCCTGACTTTTTTACATCTTGCCGTATTTAAAAGTTATCCTTTTTTACGCTCGCGAATTTTTCTTTCTTTGGTAAAGGCTTCATTTTTGCCTTTTTCGACCTTTTACAATTCCAAATTCTTAGAAAAATAATCGTGTCAGGTAACAGAAAATTTGTAACAAATAAACCAAAGAATGTATGAGCCCTCCTCTTTGCTTTAATTAATTTGTATATTGCCTGCATTTGTATTACATTTAAAAATTTGTAAAACGCTTATTTTTGTTGTATGCTTGTATCTTTATGTTAAAAAATATTTTCGAGTGAATTTTTTTCTTCTGTTTTTGAAAGTGTCAATATCTTTTAATTCGCTATTAATAGTATTACCAATTGCGAATAGGTTTTTTACTTTTTACACTTTTTCTAATAATGGCTACCATAAGTGCTTAAAGAGGCTACCATTTTTTTTTTGTGATTTTGGTAAACAGTGTCTAGTTCAAAATTCCTTGTCTAGAAGATTACTATCGGAGGATTATACTCTTTTTTTTAAAAAAATATTTTGAACCAGAGAAAGTTACAACCTCACTTTAAGATGACTTTGATTTAAAAGGAGAGAAAGGATTTAAAGTTAAAAAAAATATATTATTTATGAATGAATTTTTAAAGATATTTTTTTGAAAACAATTTTTGCACATAAAATTTATTCCGCCTTCTTTATTTGATAAAAGCAATTTATTATCGAATCTCTGTAAGCAGAGGTAGAATGTTAGTGTTACATAATTTATTTCTTTAATTTACTGTTCCTTCGTCTCATACCGTTACAGGCTGAAGTCAAAAACCCTTACTTAAAAACGCAGTGAGGAATTCCGCAAAAAACAATTCCAACAGCGCTTGATTCCTGAAACCCATCAGACAACCATGAAAAATCACGCAACTGGGAATAAAATTGCGGCTGGAAGGAGAGAGGGGATATTTTTTGGCAAAAGTGTGCTCTGGAGGGAGGGGACTGGGGCTAGAAATGGCGTCGATGTGTCTATGTTGGCCACAAATGCCGGGGCGTTGGACGAACTGTGCTGCCCTCTGTCGAACCCGCCGTTATACGGATTCTCGTTTTCTACCGCAGCAGCTTTAACTACTTGGTCCATAGGTAACCATAAGAGTTAGCGTTCGTTACTACTAGAAGAAAAAAAGAGATGTGCGATTGTAAGTACTGGTTAAATTTGTTCAATATTTATTTTTTGCGACTCGTTGGTTTGTTGTTAAAACGTGTTGATATCTTAAATTTTGGTCGTGGAGTTTGCTCTTAATTTATCGATTTTTCGGAGGGTGTATAAATTTTTACAGCAGCTTGTTTAGGCGTGGTCATGCAAAAAATATTGAATTGTTTTTCCGTATTTTTTTGTGCGCATTGCAAATCTTTAATTGTATTTAGCTGTAAGAATGTATTGTTTTGATACATGTTTCTAAAAATGCGCTTTATTCGCGACTGCACTAGGCTTTATGATATTTATGCAAAATAAAAAGCAATATCTTGTTTTTTTTGACGCATGATTTTAGTTAAATTCAGTAAACATAACTGTTATATGTTTCGCATAAAGTAAAACTACTAAAAACGCGCATGAGATATTTTTGACATGTGTTTTCCGTTAAACAGATAATTACTAAAAATGTAACAGTCACGGAATATTTGAATTAATGTAGTTTTTTATGCGCATATTTTATTTGCATAGTGATTTTACAGTGATAAAGATATGAATTAAAAAAAAAAGTTTTAAATTAATGTTTTCATATTAAATGTTAGTCATTTTACTTTCCAGTGTGCTCATTTCGTTTGTTATTGTTTTCAATTATTGTTATTGTTTTCATTTTATTTGTATTTGTATTTGTATTCAAAATGTATTGCTAAAACAGATAGTATTTTAAAGTAAGCTCTGCAAGTCATGTTTAGAAAATGTTTTTATATAATTATTTCGAGAATTCAACGTAAAAATTTGAATTTACTAATTGACATTTTTTAAAAAGTATTTCGAAAGAATAAATGCTTTTAATCTCTTCAGTCGGAATTATGAAATATTGGACCAAAAATGTTGATATTTGGTACACAGTGTACTATGGTAAAGGGTATCTTATAGACAAAATTTTGAGTTAGTAGGAGAAATATTAAAAGAGTTATGGCACGTCCAATATTCCGGACTTATATTTTTGAAATCAATATTTCCTATACAAAAACGATAAAATACCGAACAAACTTCATTATAAAATGTTCTACAAACAATTATAAAACATAATATAAGCGTTTGAAACGAGTAATTAAAGATTATATATTTTTGAAAAAATCAGGAAAAAAACCTCGCTTTTCAGACAAAAATCCATGATTAAAAAAATGAGCCACTCTCTATCTCTCAATCCTTATGTGTCAGTTTTGTCAATCCAAAAACGAAAAATTATTTCACAGATTATAATAAGTAGAATGTAAAGAGTCAACTACAAAATAAATCATCAAATTAAATCAATTATTAAATGATTAGCAGCTGTTTAAAGTGTATATCCGGTATACCGGACACCAGGTCTGAAGGGGTTAATATCGTGTTAGATTTATAGAGAAAAAAAGTTTTATTTTTCAAGCATGCTTCAAGCATGTGAATAATTTAGTTTATTTGTGTGAAAAATTAAAAAAAAAAAAATTTGAATTTTGGCTTCTTGAATTCAAATAATGTTTTTCGAAAATCACGAGTGTGTGTGTATGTGTGTATGTAGGGGTGTGTGTTTGTGCCCAGGCATGAGTGTGTGGGTATGTATGCGCGTGTGTTTGTGTCTCTATGCAGGCATGAGTGTGTGTAGGTGTGTGTGTATGTATGCGTGTGTGTAGGTGTGTACGTGAGTATTGTGTGTGTGTGTGTGCAGGCATGAGTGTGTGAAGGTGTGTGTATGTATGTGTGCTTGCAGGTGAGTGTGTGAAGGTGTGTATATGTATGTGTGCTTGCAGGTGAGTGTATGTATGCGTGTGAGTGTAGGATATGGGCGCAACCTGGAGATGGTTTTCGCTAGAGGAGCAGCATCGTGAGGCCGGTCGACTGTGGTGCTGCAGGGGGTGCTGCTGGTGGGAAAATAAAATGACAGGACGCCAAAACAGTCAAATGAAAGCAAAAAGCAATCGTGATTGCTCAAAAAAAAAAAAAAAAAAGAAGAAGAAAGAAAGAATCATTTTCAGATACTGCACTTTGCTTACCCACGGCAGAACGATTTTTAAAAGGTTTGTGTTTGTGACAATTTCTGACTTACGCAAAAATACTATCATATTCTTTGCATCCAAAAAACAGAAAAAAGTCACCAATGGTTATTTTAATTGAATTATCATTCATTTTGTGTTAGTAAATTTCCCAAAAACAGCAAATTGTGTTAACTGCAGTCTGCGTAGTAGGTAAAAGCAGCGACAGTAAAAGTCTCTTAAAAGGGGATATATTATAGTGATTTTTATAAATGTTTAATAAATAAATTTCATGCATTCTGCACACTTTATTTAAATCATTTATTAAGCAGAAATTTCTCTGAAATCTTCTCTGTTTTAGAGTAAGAGATGGTTGTAATAAATTAATAGCCCTTACTCGTTCTCTAGTTCTACTGTTACTCTATGATCTCAAGTATCGTCGCTTCGACAGTTGGTACCGACTCCATGTTATTAATAGCTAAATAAAATCGAATGAAAAGTATCTATATGGTATCCAATGAGAAAAGTATTAACTCAAGCTTTCATTAGTTTGTTAGTTAACTAACATAATAACAAAATAAAGGTAATTAATAATTACAAATACTGATAAAAATAACTAATTATTTTTAATAAGTTATTGCTTTGATAACTAGCCTAGAAATTTCTGAAGCGTAAGAACTACTGCGAAAGAAAAAGAAATTTAAAAAAAAAATCTTTAAAAGGAAATTTAAAAAATAAATGAAAAGACTTTCTGGAAATTTTATGAAAGAAAACCATTTTTCAGAAAATGAAAGAGTTAAACAGCATGAACTTTCATTTTAATTAATAAAAGGCAATCGTAAAGTAAACGAGCTGATGTGTGCGTCACATGACTTCCTTTTACTCCAATTTTAATATCATTTTGCCATTATTGGCAATTTTGATGTGATTGAATAGTTTACTCTCTAAATATCAACACGAGTGGCCAAATTGAAACAGGATTTAAAAAAAAAAACATCGCCAAATTTGTCGTCAACTTGGCGACTAAAAGACTGGCGATATATCGCCAAGTGTCCGCTAAATTATAACACCACTTGAGTATACATCGAAATTAACAATGATTTCCCCCTAAAAAGGGGCAAAAGACCCCTTTAAAAGCACCTGAATGCAACCAAAAGGGGAGGTGCACAACTAGACCTCACTAGGAGCCTACGTACCAAGTTTCAACTTTCTAGGACATACCGTTCTTGAGTTATGCGACATACATACGCACATACATACATACGGACGTTACGAGAAAAGTAGTTGTAATTAACTCGGTTAATATCAAAATGGATATTTCGGGCGTTTATACGTTCTTAGGCACTTATCCGCGTGTGGTCGGGTTGAAAAAAAAACTTAACATTGATTCGGCGGTGAGCAAAATGGAAATTAAGGCCGAATTTTGAGTGAAATTTTTTTTGCGAATACAATATACTTCCTTTTTTGTAAAAGGAAGTAAAAACTAGGTAATTTATACACTGCAGCGTTTTTGAAAAAGTTATTAACTGAGACTGAATTCACAGCATTCTTTGAATTAATTCAGTTTTCTTTTAATCTTTTAAAACGCGATTCCAAATTGACGAGAAGATGTTCACAACCAAAAATACTTAACACTCTTAAATGTAACCTAAATTTGAAAAACTGTTATCAAAATAATATCCTCCGTTATATCCTGTTGCAACTGCTCTGGAGACTGGTCAACCGTGCCTTATGAGTCATTTTTTAAAAGAATAAGAAACCTTTTCAGGGAAAACTACAATAATAAGATTCTTGTTAAAGCAGGTTAAAAAAGAAAGATACGCTTCTTTGAGTTTACCAGTTACGGTTTTCAGATGCGAGATTTGGTCGAACCAGTCGGTGAATCATTTGATGACATCACATTAGAGGTCATGTGATTCACATGGAGGAAAAGTTAATGGGTAAACGGTAACAAACAAATATTTTCTTCAACGATTTGCTTCAACCTCCTCATTGTCACGGGAACGCCTCCCACGCACTTGTTTTTTTTTTCTTACTATTTTTTTAAGTGGTGTTCATTCAAATGGGAAGAACTTTATTTTAGATGTTGAGGGAACTGAACAATAATCGCTGTCTCCTCAGCAGGCTTGGCAAAAGTTTTGACTGTCAGGATTTTCATCTGGCATATTGTTTCTCTGATTTGTTTATTATTTTTATGTTCGCGTTCGCATTGCAGTTTGTATTCTGACTTTCCAATCGGAAAAGTTGTTTACCAAAACAGGAGAATAACCAGGCCCGGATCTGCGTACCCGCAAACCCTGCAGTGCGGGGGAGGGGGAGGGGCACGTCGTTAAGAAGCCCAACAGCCCAATAAATGGAAAAACTAGGACTAAGACTTATTAACGTTGTGAATAAGACTTATTGACGTTGCTGGCCTCTGGGGAAAAGCCCTACAGATTTTGTTGTAGGAAGATCCGAAATTTAAAGATCCGAGCTTGAGAATAACTTTTTGGATCAGGAACCTCAGAATTAGTGTGGTTTACGTTGAACAACATAAGTTGCTTCTGCAAATTTTTAGAGGAACACATAAAAGGTAAAGAAAATGAAAGAAAAGAAAAGGAAAGAAACACAATAAAATAAAATCTTTAAGAACGTTTTGAAGTTTTGTTTCAGTTCCTTTTGAGGCTTTGATACACATTGCCGTTGTCTTATACTAAATTATACAGTTAGGGGAAGCGAGTCCATGGGATCAAGCGGGAGAATATTTAAAAACATCCACTTTTTCCTTTTTGAAAAAGATAATTAGTTTTTTTTTAGAAACGCAGATAAAACTAAAAAACAAATTTTTTTTAT
This sequence comes from Uloborus diversus, assembly GCF_026930045.1. NCBI lineage: Eukaryota > Metazoa > Arthropoda > Arachnida > Araneae > Uloboridae > Uloborus > Uloborus diversus. The sequence goes on from NC_072735.1 coordinate 16,458,178, forward strand.
TTATTTATTTAATTTTTTTTAATTTTTAGAATTGAAAACCAAGTTAAATGTTTAAAAACTATGTTTATGCCGATTGCATATGTTGCGTAAAAGTAAGCGTTGGTGAACCTTTCTCTAAAGTTTTTATTAACTAACAATTAACTAAACTATTAATTATAGTATAGACTTGCAGCAGAACATCTGTACAGGAACAGATGTACAAAGAAAAGTAAGAATTAAGTTTATAATTATGTTTATTATGGTTTGTTTTCAGAGATGGCGTAATTTGGGGGTCTGGTGAGGTTTAACTAAACGTTACATGTTACAATTACAAATTTTGAAAACAGATGTTATTTTACGCCTTTATGCGCATAATTTGTGGTTATCTGGCTAAGTTTGGAGTTTCTTCTGCTAATTTTCATTAAAAAATATCTTAATTTTTGAAGCACCACTCTTCTGGTGTGTTTCCTACTTAGCATCATCTGACAAGACAGTATGTTGGTTTGACGAGAAATTAACGATGTGGGTCACCTAGTTGCCCTCATGGCAACTTATTATGATACTGAATAATATAAACTAAATATTAAGAAATCAGAGAAGTTACTAAATGTTCCCAAAATTAACGATGTTTGACTAATTTAGCAGTTTGCGTGGCATACTAATTGAACCTAATTTCGAGAATCGGTGACATTATTCCTTGAATTGAATAATACGTTTCTTACACGCATTTGCACCTTAATATAAAATCAAGATCTATTTATTAGACTTGATTCTTATTTTAAAGACAATATTTACATATTTTTGTCTGAATATATATTATTTTTGTACTACCCCTATTTTAACTTACCATGGGGTGAAGTCGGGGTATCAAAACATGCTGTTTAAAATGTTTTTTAACAAATTTAATGTTTTTGCTTTGTGTGTAATCAATGAGGATCTAATATGAACTTAATACACTTGACACTTGACACCCTCAGAGACCACCCGCACCTACCATTTGCTCGGTTTATCGGTTTTAAATGCTCAGATAAATCTGAGCAAGTGGGTCTCTGAGGAACTTTATTTAAATACATAAAAAAATACATTATTATCTGTTACAATTTTGATTTACTCTTGCCAAAAATTTGGTAATTTAACATCAATATATGTAATAAAGTAGAGAAAACCAATGCATAAAAGCTTGCAATGTGCAATAAGACATAAACGACACTAGAGAGTTGTTGCTTTACAAAAGATAAAGTGTTAAAGTGCAGAAAAAAAACTGAATTTAAACGATATTAACTATTGAAAATAGAAAAAATATGTGTACTAGTCAACGCCTTGAAACGTGAAGCCTTCATTAGCCAAGAGATGGAAAATCGAGTTAAGTCTGATGCGGGTATGATGTTGTGAAAAGGCGATTAATATGTTTTTATTGAGTGAAAAACTATGTTTACGTCTGATATGCAAATGCGATGTTAGTGGAAGTCGAAGAAAATAATGTTCCGGAGAACCTAATTCCCCGCAATAGCAATTAGCAGAATCAGAAAGGTTAAATCTGTGAAGATATTGTGGGATGGTCCATGGCCAGAAAAGAAAATTGTCTCAAACCTGCTTTTAATGCGGGGAGAAAAACGAACGGTGGGGAAGAATTCGAAGATGAACTGAATACATAAATTGTTTCATTAACACTGGTCTTCTCTATAAAAAGCTGGATTTTAACCCCATTTCCCTCATACGGCTGTGTTTAATACTAATGCGCTTTTCAAGAGACCAAAATCTCCCACTTGGACTTACTGAACTGAATTACTGCTCTTTTTAGAGACACTAAATTACGCACAACCGGGTACTGTCTCTGAGGACTGTCTGTCTTAATTTCCATAAACGTTCAAAAATAGTTGTCAAAGATGTGACAACCATTTTATATCGTTTATGAAATGTTGAAACGTTGCGTGTGCTACCTGGGTAACTACATTATCGCCGTGACTGACATATTAAAGCGTAGTATAATAAGTTGTCGTCCTTTTAAAATGATACTAATTGCATTATTCCTCCCTTTGAAATATTGAATAAAATTTTATTACATGGATTATTTTACTTTGTTTTTTTTCGAGAAATTACGATTGCTTATTGTTCTCAACACGGTCCTTGTCGTTGTGGTTCCTTTTTCAGCTTGGACCAGGGGTCTCTGCAGCACCATCGCCCACAGGCTTCTCTGGTCCTGAGCACTGGCAAACGGAATCGGTTTCTCCTGGTTGGTGGCGTCCATGTCCTACACACACACGCAGGCTCACACCATATACCCGCTCACACACGCGCGTTACACACATACACAAACGCCTTTGTGCATACACACAGGTGTACGCACAAACACAAATTTACACATGCACACAAAACTATACACACGGAACCGCACAGGAGAAGGGGGCAGGCTTGAGGGGACAGGAGCCGTTTCTAGAAACAATAACTGTAATGAGTAGGGTCCTGTTGTGACTGCGAAAAACATAATTTGAATTAAAAATTTCAGAATTCAAATTAATATATATTTTTATTTATTTATTTATTTTATTTTGTTTTGATTAATCGCTTTCTCTTCCATTTTCAATTTCAGCTCCGCTTTTCTTAAAAAAAAAAAAAAAAAATTGTTATTGCTCTGACTTTGTAATTTTCTCCATTATTAACCCATTCTCAAAATAAACAGCACACGTCTGATTTTATTAAATAAACTTCATTATCCCTCTCTCAAAGATTGATAAACACAGGTCAACAAAAAAATTTCTTTCACTGCTGCTCAGAGTTCCAGAACTGATTTTAACTGTATTTGGGGCACTGAGTCCAAACATGAGTTCAGTTTTTCTCTATCAGCTTCACTTTTTTCAATCAGTACTTAAATCAGTACTACAGTGTTATAAACAACATATGCAGTTTTAACTACATTTTGTGCACTTCTAAACCAACTATAGGATTTTAAAACAAGGATTGCTTCCGGCAAATTTGCTCTATTGTCACTATAAAGTACAGTTACCTAAATTAAAAGTCAATTAGTGGAGTAAATGTCTGTCATGTTTAGTAACAACGCTTCAGTGAGTTAAAGTCGATTGTTGAGTTCTTACCTTACATAATGTTCGCTTCACGCGATGTGTAATGAGTTAGATCTTTGTATATAATATTTGCAGAGCCCGAGTAATGTATCGATTGACGATCCTAGTCCAAACATTTTTTTCGGGGCCCTCTGTAGTCAGACCATACAAACACGGGGTATTTGAGAAGTTCGTCCACTACTAGTTCAAAATATTTGCTGGAGTAGAGATCATCCCACACCATAAATGCAGACAAGGAAAGGTAAATAAATAAAGGAAAACATTAATTTACTTTCCTTCTCTTAAATAATAAACAAAAGAAATTTTAGCCATTTAGTTGCCGAAGACTGCGTTCCAGTTGGCCCTGTTTAGTAATCAAGCTCTGAATGCTTGTATGATATAATAGCAATGAAAATAACGTTTTGTATTTTGTTTGATTTGGGGTTTTAACGTAAACTCTTGTCAAGTATATATTTCACAAAAATATTATATCTTAGAAATTTGAGCTCTTATAGGCAAAAACTTGTGTCATATTTGAATTCAGAACACCAATAATAAAGGAAATCAGTTTCAGACATTCAGGCACTAAAATGACCTTTGCCTTGTGTAATTGATAGTCTAAAAGTTTTGTAACAAATTAGTGTTATACTCAGTAAAATAGTGGCAATCTTTACTAATTATAAAGTTCTAAATCTCTCTGTCTGGATGTCTATACACTGTTAAAACTACAGGATGCATTCGGCACCTTTCAGGGGAGAAACGCTTGTTCACCAGCGACACCCAATACGGAGCCGAAATCGCACCTCTAAATAGGGTGAAAAACAGGCACCTTTTAAAAACTAGACAGCCGGGGTGAAAAAAAGAAGTTCTGTCTAGAACTAGACGAGCCTACTTTCCCGTATACCCATACTACTTTCTAGTACCTGATCAATGTTCTCAAAATAGCTAACATCGCAAATTGTTTCAAACATATTTTTCCAATATTTTAAGCTACTTTCTAGGAATAAAATATTCCTCACTCATCTAAAAAAATTAGATGTGTAAAAAAAAGAAAAAAAAAACAAAACGAACAAATAAAATAGCAGCAACTTTTAAACAAAGCAGCTAATACACTTTTTTTCATTTAAAAAAAAATTCTTCAACAGCTTTCAAAACGAAAAAAAAATAATAAAAATTAATAAGCTCATTAAAATAAATACATCCTATCAAAAAAAAAAAAAAAATCGTTTCTTTTCCCCTGTTGCCAAAAATAATTTTTTAAATGAATTAATGCACTTATCAAGATAAATAAAAACAATAAAATGTCAACGTAAAGAAATACTTTTCATTGTCAAAAAAAAAAAAATCGTCTGCGCGTATCTTTTTGTAGAAACATAAATGACTTCGAGTTTATTCACCGAAAACTGAATACCTAAATAAAAACTTTAGCGTTGAAATAAAAACAAATCACATCAACAATAATTATTTCACAGTTAAAACCATAGCGTCGGAGTCGGAGTCAATCTAATTTTGGGATGAAGGAGTCGGAGTCGAATATCCAAGAATCGGAGTCAGTCATTTGTCCGTGTATAAATTTTTGCCAAAGCTAGGAAGTCATAGTCGAAGTCGGGGAGTCGGAGTCCGATTAATTGTCGGGCACAGGAGTCGGATTCGGATTCAGGTGCCCCTAAATTCTCGGAGTCGGAGTCTGGAGTTCGGCGTCAAGAGCTATTTCCAACAAAATTTGTTTGAAGTAAATCCGCCTTCAAGTACGGAATCTACATTGACTTTCAGTTTCCCCTAGGCGCTAATGTTAAGGGATTTGAACTGTTCAAAATTGAACAGAAAATTGTTCAAATCAAAAAGATATTTTATATACAAGTTTTTCATCAAAAGCTTTTTCCTACAAAGTTTGTTTGAAGCAAATTCGCCTCACAGTTCGGAATTGCCTTGAATTTCCCCGTAGGCGATAATGTTAAGTTTTTTTGAACTGTTCAAAATTGAACAAAAAATGGTTCAAATCAAAAAGTGAAATATGGGAATGAGGTGTCCTTGCCGAGATCTTTCGAACAAAAAAAAGTTTGTTCGAATCGGACTATTCATTCAAAAGTTATTAGGGGGGGACAGACAGACAGACCGACAGACAGACCGACAGACAGACAGACCGACAGACATTTTTCCCCATCTCAATACCCTACTTTCCAATTTTTAATTTTTCGATATTTATTTAATTATTTTTTTTATTTTTGACTTTTTTTTGTTTTTCGGGATATTTTTAAGATGCATTAAGCCTTCTTTCATGCTTTTTTCTTCTTTTTCTGACTTTTACTGGGAAAGTAGGCTAAAAAGGATCCTTCGAAGAGAGAAATGGCACCCTTACTACAGATCCTCCCCCCCCCCTCCCCCGTATTGTGTGCGTTTTTGAATACAGTTGTGTATTTTTTTTTTTTTTTAGTTTTGTTTTGATTTATGATATTCTACGTTTTGGACATTTTTCACATTGAACTCGGTATTGGAAATGATTAAAACATGTAATTACAGCATTTGATCATATTTCAGAGTTTTCAACATAGTTAAGAAGTGCTCATAGCGTTAATTCATCTGATCGTGCTCTAACTCAGTGTTTCTCAACCTCTTTTGACCCACGGGCGCGGTAAAAGCAAATGAAAAACTTTGCGGACCGGTGAAATCTTTATCGTTTTCTTAAAAAATCATAAAATAAATAATATGAATAATAACTCTGGGGTCGTTAAAAAACATGCGAAAAAAATTCAGGGTTCTGATGTTTTTTTTTTCTTTTTTTACAAAAAGTAATGTTAAAAATTAATAAAACAATAAATATCTACCCCTTCACTTGGTATCTAAGATATGTCACAAATACGTTATAATTTAAAAACGAGTTATTATTTAAAACATGTGAGAAATTATACATTTACTAAAACTTGACGTATTCCGAAAATGAAGCATAGCTTGTACTTATGGATTACTTACATGATGAGCCAAAAATATTCAGGGATATTACAATTACGGAAAAACAAAATCGTTTCATAAACGTTAATCAAGAGTAACAAAATAAAAAATGCACATGAAGTTTTTCAACAGTTAAATAAAAAACCAAAAGAAAGTTCTAACGCTATCGAGGACCGCTAACAGGAAATGATTCTAACACTTGAATGAAAAAGCAAAAAAAAAAAAAAAAAAAAGAGCTAGACTGAGAGAGATTTTTTTTCCGCTAACTTTCTGCTATAATCTACGAGCACAAGAAACATTTTTATTAAGGTTTTTTTGGTGACTAATAAAAGCTGCTTATCGAGTATTCAAGAAAATAATGACAGATATTTTTAGTAGCGTTTTGAATGATGGAAATTTCACGATAGTAACGGTAAACGGGAACTAGAAGACTAACGGTTACTGAAAAGCAATAAATGCACTTTTAAACACTTAACTATGTTTGAAAGCCCTAAAAGCTACAAAGTGATCAAAAGCTGTACTTACTTGTAATTTCGGATAATTAATCCTAGAAAAGTTGTGTTTTAATCCAATAGTGTACTTCATTCAATGTGAAAGACATACAAACGCAATCATCATTTGTCCGCCATATTGAGGTGGTTGAATGTATGTCTAAGGCAAAAAGCGCATGCGCAATGAGTCTTTCTGCGATTGCATGCTGTTTTCGCTCCTCTGCTCTATTTTCTGGCCTGCGTTGCACTTTCAGGCACTATGCTTTCACCTTAGAGGGAATATTTTCACTCGTCTGGAACCCCTGGTTTTAACAGTGTAGGATGTCTGTGGCGCGCATAGCAATTAGACCGTTCGGCCGATGTTCATGAAATTTGGCACAGAGTTAGTTTGTAGCATGGGGGTGTGCATCTCAAAGCGATTTTTCGAAAATTCGATTTGTTCTTTTTCTATTTTAATTTTAAAAACGCTTTCCGGAGCAAAATTACCATAAGATGGACAAGTAAATTACGAAATTATCATGACGTGGAATGGGAGAGTGAATGAACATAGCCAATAGGCGAGAAATTCGTCATCCATTATTTGTAAATATACAGGCGAACCGAATGTCCTTTTAATTTTTAACTACGAGCAAAGCCGTGCGTGTACCGCTAGTTTCAAATAATTATGCGCTATATTTGCCTCTAGAATGTCAAAATTAAATCATTGCTAGTTTTAAAGAGCCCCTTTCCTTCGTTCTGGCTTATTTGTTTATGGTTTTCTCTTTCACTTGACCTTATATTGCGACCTTTGCTCTATAAATCAAATTGCTCTCATTAAAAATGAAATGAGTCTGATCAACGTTCTCCTCCTCATCACTTTTCAGAATAGATAAATTAATTTCGTGTGATTAACTTGGAGGTCACTGACTAGATTAACAAAGAAAGTGATTTCAATTAATCTTGTTTATTTATTGTTATTTTTTAATTACTCAATCTAGCTTAAGGAAAGTGAAACAAAATGAAATTATAAGTGTCCTAATTCAAAAAAAGCTTTCTGGTGTGATATTTTTTGAAAATTAACGCCACTGATTGAGATTGTGTGGACTATTTTGACATTTTAACGAAAGGAAATCACGTTTCTTCAAACTTATTTATTGCACTATTTTTATATGTGCAGCTGTCAGTTAATCGTGTATTAGCTTTACCTGGATCAAATCTGCAAAAGATAAGGTTTCAACCAACTCTTATCTTACAAAGAAACCACACCTGAAACTTAGTGTTACAAAAAAAAAATCAAGCAAGCAGCAGTTAAAAGAGTTGTGTGAAATGACAAAACGCGGAAAGAGAAAGAAAATTGCAAACCAAGAATAGTTGTTTTCATTACTGCCTCATACAAAGTTTTCGTCTGTTTTCCAAGAAACGGATTTTTGACTATTTGTCTCTGAATTTGCAACATTCGTTTTCAAATGAAGATGATCGATTGTTTTGGAAAGTTCGAGAACATAACAACGGGCAGATTGATCAGCATTGCGGTCTTCATTTGGCCCGCAGGCCATATATTGGGCACCGCAAACTTATGGTAACGTGTGCACAGACTCTTCATTTCAAAATTTTCCAGGAGGGACAAAGGGAATGTGCTTGATGCATAGTATTATACCCCCCCCCCCCCCCCAAAAAAAAAGAAACAAGCATAACCACGTCCACGTATATGGAAATACATTGATTTTTCAAAATCGGGGGGGGGGAGGTAATTGTCCTCCCCTCCAGACTCCCCCCTCCCTAAATGACGGGCCTGTGTGTGTAGTTTCGAAAGTATGATTTTTTCAAATCGGGTCCACCATTTCTTATCACCCTATATGAATGAAATCTTTTTGTGCTTATGAAACTCTGAGCTGCTAAAATGGCTCTGCTTAAAACACTACAATTCATATGTATACAATGTAGATTCAATTCCTTTATTGATCATGGAATACAAAGCAGATAAATATAACGCATTGGAGCAAAGTCCTATTTATTGGCAGCTATACAAACTAGCAAAGAATACCAGTAGCCATGACACTAACTTAATAAACAGCACCCTACGAAAACAAAAGATTCGCCCATCTGTACACAAAATACGAAACTGTACCGAGAGGAGAGCAAACAATGTTCAGACGACTATTTGCCATTCCCGGTTATTGACCGTCTGCCTGCAATGGCGAAGGGTTGTCATGACAACGTAGAGGAATGAAAGGAGAGGTGACTTTAGGAGAAACAAAGGAATATCTTCCCGCAACCGAGACCGTTTCTCCTGACAAGGCTGAAAACCTTTTCTGTTGGGCCAGTGAATTATGCCATAACGGCTGGGAATGTTTATCAGAGGATGCGAAGATGGGATCTTTATTGTGTCGAAACTTTGGGAGAGACTTGTTGGAGAGAGTTACCCCAAAACGTTCGGAATTTTGTTCCATCTTGTTTTTCTTTTTCTGAATGATGCATCTATGAAGCAAAATATGTACAATAGAACCTTGTTTGTCCAGTCCCCGTTTATCAGGACCCCTTTGGTTAATTCAGATCAAATTTGTAGAGATTAAATTTGTAGGGTTTTTAAAAAGTTGTAGGAGTTGTAGTACGAGAGACTTGTTGGAGAGGGTTTTCCTAAAGCGTTCAAAATTTTGTTTCATCCTATTTTTACTTCCTTTTACAAAAAAAGGAAGTATTGTATTCGCGAAAAATTTTTCACTCAAAATTCGGCATTAATTTCCATTTTGCTCTCCCCCGAATTAATGTTGAGTTTTTTTTCAACCCGACCACACGTGGATAAGTGCCTAAGAACGTATAAACACTCGAAATATCCATTTTGACATTCCGCGAGTTAATTACAAAGACTTCTCGTGACGTCCGTATGTACGTATGTATGTGCGTATGTGCGGATGTGCGCTTATGCAAAAATCAAGAACGATATCTCTTAGAAAGTTGAAATTTGGTACGTAGACTCCTAGTGGGGTCTAGTTGTGCACCTCCCCTTTTGGTTTCTAAAGAGGTCTTGCGTCCCTTTTTGTGGGGAAATCATTGTTAATTTCGATGTATACTCAAGTGGTGTTATAATTTGGCGGATACTTGGCGATATAGAGCCAGTTTTTTGGTCGCTAAGTTTTGTCGCCGACGATAAATTGGCGACAAATTTGGCGATTTTTCTTTTTTTTTAATCTGGTTTCAATTTGGCCACTGGTGTGATATTTAGAGAATAAACCATTGAATCACATTAATATTGCCAATAATGGGAAAATGACATTAAAATTGGAGTAAAAGGAAGTCATGTGATGCACACATCAGCTCGTTCTTTTTTCAAATGATGCATCTATGAAGCAAAATATGTACAGTAGAACCTCATTTGTCTGCCGCCGTTTATCGGGATCTCCGGTTAGTTCGGATCAAATTTGTAGAGATAGAATTTGTAGGGTTTTTAAACAGTTGTAGGAGTTGTAGTAGGAGGAAGTTGTAGGAGAGACTTGTTGAAAAGAGTGTTCCTAAAACGTTCGAAATTTTGTTCCATCTTGTTTTTCTTTTTCTGAATGATGCATCTATGAAGCAAAATATGTACAATAGAACGTTGTCTGTTCAGTCCTTGTTTATCAGGATCTCCAGTTAATTCGGATCAAATTTGTAGAGATAGAATTTGTAGGGTTTTTAAACAGTTGTAGGAGTTGTAGTAGGAGAAAGATGTAGGAGAGACTTGTTGGAGAGAGTTTTCCTAAAGCGTCCGAAATTTTGTTTCATCCTATTTTTCTTTTTTCAAATGATGCATCTATGATGCAAAATATGTACAGTAGAACCTCATTTGTCCGCCACCGTTTATCGAGATCTCCGGTTAATTCGGATCAAATTCGTAAAGATAGAATTTGTAGGGTTTTTAAACAGTTGTAGGAGTTGTAGTAGGAGAAAGTTGTAGGAGAAACTTGTTGGAGAGAGTGTTCCTAAAACGTTCGAAATTTTGTTATATCTTACTTTTCTTTTTTCGAATAATGCATCTCTGATGCGAAATATGTACAGTAGAACCTCGTTTGTCTGGCCGCCGTTAATCGGAATCTCCGGTTAATTCGGATCAAATTTGTCGAGTTTTTAAAAAGTTGTAAGAGTTGTAGTCATTGGAGAAAGTTGTACGAGAGACTTGTTGGGGAGAGTTTTCCCAAAGTGTTCAAAATTTTGTTTCATTCTATTTTTCTTTTTTCAAATTATGCATTTCTGAAGCAAAATATGTACAGCAGAGCCTCTTTTCTCCGGCCGCCGTTTATCGGGATCTCCGATTAATTCGGATCAAATTTGTAGAGTTTTTAAAAAGTTGCACGAGACACACAGTTGTAGGAAAAAACTGTAGGAGAAACTTGTTGGAGAGAGTTTTTCTAAAACGCTCGAAATTGTGTTTTTTCTTATTTTTCTTCATTCAAATAATACATCTATGAAGCAAAATATGTACAGCAGAGCCTCTTTTCTCCGGCCACCGTTTATTGGTATCTCCAGTTAATTCGGATCAAATTTGTAGAGTTTTTAAAAATTTGCATATTCACATAATAAAAAATTCAAGTTGTGATATTTGAACCATAAGTACGCCAAACATTCCTTTTTGTTATGCTAGAAGTTAGAAGTTATTCTATTCGAATTTATCCTGGAAGTTATGCATGCCATTTGAATTTTAAAACTTCAGCCCAGTTTTCTTTTTTTTTTTTCTCAAATAATCATGGGAAAGAATTCAATGACAAATATAATAATAGTTCGATTAGTATGTGAAATAGAATATTTCTTTCTCGTGTAAAGATTTGGGGAAAATCTAACATTGAATAATGTGAAACCCAATTTTGATCTTAGTTTAGGAAATACATTTCAAATGAGAACGTTTTGAATGTCAGAAAGTTAAGAGAGAGAAAACTTATTGAAAAGGGGAAACAATTTTTTTTTTCAACATTTCCAAAGCTATCAAAATTTTTTTGTATTTATTAATTTATTTTTGAATTAAGTTTTTTTTTTTTTCTCAATAGATGAACACTGAAATTTTGTCTTAGAATGGCACGTCATCGGAAAAAAAATTGAACAATTTCTGAAAAACATCAGCTACAGTTCAACCACAAATTGTATGGAATTAGCAAACGTCCAGTTACGACGAGTCTATCTGAATGAGGGGGGGGGGGGTGGAGTAAAAGTTTGATGCGCATGCTCCGCTCATTTTAATGATATTCTGCTTAATTTAAAGGCCAACATGCATCTACAAAATGCTGATATCCCTGAAAACTAATAGATGTGTCCATTTCAGCTAGTAAACGGTATTTAGTTTGCGCATCTACTTCCGTTTTAAGGGTTTTACAAACTAACAGCCTTTGATTTAATTTTAAGAGAATTAGTCCAGTTTTTCCTGAACTGATAATCTCAAACAGAATACCTTGCTCTTAGCTATTAGACCCCTAATAGGAATACAAATCAGATAAGCTTTGGAGGAACATTAGAGATTAAATAAAGAAATAATCACTGCTCTGTAATATCATTAAAAACAAATTTGGTTAACGACAAACTTGCATTAACTACACAAATAACATCAAACTTAATAATAATAATGTACGTAAACTCAATTCATGAAAAAATACTAAATTTAATAATTATAATGATTATCTTATCTTTGATAGTTTGTTTGAATGACATCTTTAGTTCATGATCTACTTTATCATTAGAGTAAACACTTGAATCTAACAGTCTTAGTGACATCTGTCTTTAACGTTATATTTCGTTAAAAGATGAACACTTCTTTCAACTGAGTCTGTGTGAGAGACACTATCTTTAGCAGACCTACTTCGATCCCTCGATATAGCATCGATTATTTCATGTAGTACCTCTACCGGTGGATGCCATATCCACGAGAATTTTGACTTTCGTTTCCGACTGGAGCCGGATTCAAACCTGCACCTTTGGGAGTAAGAAACCAGTGGTTAGATGAGCACTTGAATTCGACAAAGTGAATGACATCGTTGGCTAACGTGATATTTCGTCATTGGACGAGCACTTGAAATTGACAATTTGAATGACATCTTTGGTATCGTGATATTTCATCATAAGATAAACAATTGAGGCAGTGAGAAGCAAAGGGATGTAAGTGGACATTTTCAAGTTTTGAGTTTAATGTGTTTAAAGATAACATCCTAGGTAGGCTTTCGTTGAATTTTCTTTCTAAATCATGCTGCATAGCAGCAACTACCAGGGCTACTAGTAAAGACAGAGGGGAGGTTAACCTACCATGTGTACTGGTTATCTCCAAATTTTTAATTTTGCCACATACATCCCTTTGCTTCTCTGAGCCTCAATTGAATCTGAGTAAATCATCTCGGCTTTAATAATATTATTAACCTTTTTTGAGGATATATGCACAATTAGCTGCAAGAAAACTTGCATTTTTTTTGCTGTTAGAACAGAAGAAATCTGACGATTTATAACTGTACAAATGTTGTTTAAATTTATTAAAATGAAAGATGTTACGGGACTGAAGTTTAGCACTAAAAACAGGACAAGAGGTCATTGTTTTAAGCTATTTAAATCTCAGGCTAACATGGATATTAGGAAAAATTATTATTATAACAGGGTAGTGGAACCTCGGAACAGCTTACTGGAACAGGTGGTAATGAGCAAGAGAGTAGGTAGTTTTAAGAGGGCTATTGATCTTCATTGGGGTTTGTAAATTGACTAGGACCAGTCTAGCTGGGCCCAGAGCCTGTTGCTGGTCGTCACTTTTGTATTTGTATTTGTAAATTGCTGAGGAATTTTAGCGTCAAAACACCGTAAAATAACTGTTATTGCATATTTACCAACCGAAATACGTTTGCATAAAAATATTTCGATTTTTAGATTGCATTCGCATTCCAAACTTAATAAACACTCGCCGCCAATAAAATATGAGCACATCTCATTACGTCTTATCGGGTACCAGGCAGCGTTTTGAAAAGCACATTTAGTGAGACGACAAATGCTGGGATTGGACGATCTTTATCCCCAGGGCAATCAATTTCTACGAGTGCCTTAGGCGTAGAAAATCATTAATAACCTGGCAACTGATAGCTGCTATCGATTTCTTGACTTTTGACCCCCTGGGGAGCAGAGGTGGCAAACGATGAAGATGAAGACGACACGGAGAATCGATAAGTCTCAAGGAGAGCCAAGGAGAAGGGGGAATTAATTTCCCCGGAGGATTGGGATGAATGGTTCCGTTTCCTAAGACTATCGGTAACTTTTAAGAGATTTAATACAACCCTGGAAAATAAATGTTGATAGAGTTGTTTCGAATCCCTCTCTTTGTAAACATCACTGAAAATTTTGGAACCGTTAGTGTAGAATCTGTATATTAAAACTTGACGTTAAATGTGACTTGGAGTTTGCTTTTCACAATCAGCAGTGTTTTCGAAAGAAAATTGAATTTGATGCTCTTGGAATTGATTGCAGTCACTTTGTTCAAGGTTACTGTTTCTTTTTATAGTCTTTAAAAAAGGAGCATTTTAAGAACCTCTTGAGAATCGAGGGCGATTGATGAATGTATTCAAAGTAAAACAGTTAGAGCAACGTAAAAAAGTTGGATTTTTGTTATTTTATTGGAAATAAACAGGGCCCGACTAACTGAAAGTAAAAACCAAGGCCCACAATGCTTTGGAGGGGCCCCTCTCCATTCTCTCACTTTTTAGTCAACGCAAAATAATGTTTAACATTTACTTAAAATAGAATTTTTTATTATTTCAAAAAAAAAAAAAATCCATGTTTTTTTAATGCTATGCATAAGCTTTAAAAAAAATTCGGAGCCCTTTAGGAAGATGGGGCCCCAGGCCGAGGGCTAGTAGTCCTGTGCCTTAATCAGGCCCTGGAAAAAGAGGGTGTCCCAAAATTAACTCAAGATTTGAATTTGCCGCCGTTGTTGCAGTAAATTGTTGGCAACCCTGAAAAAAGAACAATTTGACAGTTGAGAGTTCAGGTTTAGTAAAAATAGAGCGTTATACGATGTAACAACGTGTTTTTATTATTGAATATGATTATTTCCAAAATGATGAAAGTTGAGGCTGGTCATCCAGTAACTGGAACTGGGGCTCCTTATTTTACGTGATAACATTTCTTTTTGTTGATTTTGGATGCTGTTTATATGGTCAATATGTGGTTTCAACAAGACAGTGCCATATGCCATGTAAGCAATGAAACAATTCATTTACTGCATGATATATTTCCTGGTCGCGTACTTTCTCCTTCCGATTATCAGAATTGGTCCCTTAGATTGTGTGATTTAACACCATAATAGTCGTATAATGCTTCATTTTTACTAACCCTAAATTCTCAACTGTCAAATTGTTCTTTTTTTCAGTGTTACCAACAAATTACTGCAAGAATGGTGGCAAAGTCAAATCTTGCATCAACTTTGGGACACTTTACAGCAGAGAGATTTGATTTTATAAGTAACGATGAAAAAAAACGAAACTTACGTGCGATATTTTAATTATTTCTGTTTCTGAAACATTTCTATATGATTGCTGACGCAATAATTCTATTTGTGGAAATTTGTCTAAAAAAAGTATCTTAATTTTAAGAGACTTATTCTAGAGTCTAATGAACAGATGACCTAATTAAAAACCTTCTCTTCACTGTAACCGTTTTAAATATTTTCTATGATGGATTTCAAGTAATCGATTACCTAAACTTTAAATAAGTGAATCAGAGATTATTTTGATGTTTCTACGTGTATTATGACATAAATTTTTCAAATACTACGATTTATCTATATATTCTATTATTAATTAGTGTCAGCAAACAGTATAAAAAGATATTTTGAAATTTATACAAAATTATAAATTATGATATATCTGTATTTTTTTTTGTATTAATTAGTATAAGTAAACAATCCAAAAAGATTTTAAAATTCATGCAAAATTATAAATTTTCTTAAACATGGAGGAATCAACTATTAAGCGTAAGGACCAGAAAATAAAAAAAGGAGTGTCAAAAACACTAAAAAACAATAGTGTTATAGTATCTAAAATTTTATTTATTCCTTATTTGCTAGTTTTAATCTTTACCACTCCTGTATTAAAATTATTGAAGTACTGCTATAATTGCATGCTTTAACTATTCAAAAGGTGCATCCAATCAAATCAGTCACTCCTAATGACAAGCGAAGCTATTTCTGGGGCTTATAAAAACTAGTAGTGTTCTTTTACTATTCCGTAACTATATATTTCACCTTGAAAAGAATGATCATTTTGTTC
The DNA here is from genome assembly GCF_026930045.1 of Uloborus diversus. NCBI lineage: Eukaryota > Metazoa > Arthropoda > Arachnida > Araneae > Uloboridae > Uloborus > Uloborus diversus. The sequence continues at coordinate 16,473,889 of NC_072735.1, forward strand.
CTGTGACTAATAATCGTAGATCTCTGTCTGTTTTGATTAACAACACTTGATTTAACCCAGTTTCTATGATTGACGTATGTCACGATAGATTATTGTATTCCTCTCATTGTCGTATCACTCATTCTTTTGATTGAAGCAGTGGGTTTTTAGGATTTATGTTTTTATATCACTTGAAGTTGAAAGATAAACGATTATTAACTCAATTTCTTTAAAATTGTTTTTGCTTGTTATTCGCAACTCCAATAAACTATAGAGGGCGCTGCAGCCACTGTCTAATGGCAGATGAAAAAGGTAAAACAAACAGATGCCGTAACTTATAACTTGCTTTGAAGCTTAATGAATGACAGTAATTTTTCATCGTGTTTGTAGGAAACTTTCTTTTCTACTGCTTTGAAATTGCATTACATCACAAACTGTCTGAAGCCTGTAATTTTCCCCAAAGAAAACACGTGGAACGGAATGTTTTACCTTTTTCCTTAGTATTGTTAATCACCGCAAGGTAGCGTATTCGAGCTCTGGAGTTGCGAATTAGCTAAGTCCTAAAATTGGTGCTGGGCATGTAGCAACCAACAGTTTAGTAATTCGCAACTCCAGAGCTCGAATACGCTACCTTGCGGTGATTAACAATACTAAAGAAAAAGGTAAAACATTCCATTCCACGTGTTTTCTTTGGGGTAAAGTACAGGCTTCAGACAGTTTGTGGTGTAATGTAGTTTAAGAAGAATAGAAAAGAAAGCTTCCCACAAATACGATGAGAAATTACTGCCATTCACTAAGCGTCAAAGCAGGTTATAAATTACGGCATTTTTTTGTTTTACCTTTTTCATCCGCCATTAGACAGTGACTGCAGTGCCCCCTATAGTTTATTGGAGTTGCGAATATTATTGTGAAAAATATCGGATGTTAACTGAAAGTAATTTTATAAGATAAATAAAAATATAAAAAGGATTATTCTATTTCTGCATTTTTTATTAATCGTCTGTCAAAACTCCGCCTATGTTATTTTGTAACTCGCAGTTCTATGTACAGCTTAAATCATGGACTAATTATAAAAGTAGACCGAGCTTTCCCAGACTTGCTGATGAAAAAATTGGTTCATGGATACATCATGTGACTGGTAGGAGGCTTGACGAAAACTTTGGCAGCATGGTTGCTAAATGGCAACATTATCTATAGTTTGGCACTCGACATGTATTTTAAGGCGTAATGTGTTTTCATTATATTTTTTCCCAGGTGCAGAGATTGAACTGTTTTTCTTTTAGTTATGCATTATTTTGACATTAGTAATTAGTTTTTGATCACAGTTTTCAGTAACTTTTATTTCATTTAGAACTGCTACGTCAGCGTTGGCGTGAATGTAATGTACTAATCGGTATCTTAAATTGAAATTGTAGGTAAAAAACTTACCGTTTGCCGATTTTTTTTTAACGCTTGCATAATTAATTGCTTAAAGAGTTATTGAAATATACTGAAGAAAATGCACAATAATATCTAAAGCAAAAACTCACTATATTAACAAAATATTTACAACTTAAAATAACAAATTTACAAATCGGACTCCATAAAAGATTATTCTTCCGTGTTCCATCAATTCTATTTATTTTATTTCTCGCGGGCGTTGATCGTCTGCTACGATCAACGCCCGCTGTTGCTAGGATATCCACCAGTCACATGGTTTGGTTTATGAGCAGCAAAAGGGTTGCCATAGCTCGATCTATTCTTATTATTAGTCAATGGCTTGAATACTCCACTTTGCGGTGATTTAAGAAATTAGCCAAAGAGGTTAAACATTTATATTTTGAGCGGATATTTTGCTCTTTCAGCAGTCATTAGCCAGAGACAGCAGTGTCTCCTATAGTTTATTTGAATTGTGATCTATGTATTAACAACTTTAGTACATTAAATAAATTGTAGATAGTGCTAGAGCCTCTGGCTTTTTTTTTTTTTTTTGATGTATAAGTTCGAGATATTAGTAAAGCCTCTTTCAGCAACCATTAGCTACAGAGCCTCTTGTAGTTTATTTGAATTGTGAACTATATGTTAACAACTTTTGTAATTCATATAAACTATAGAAGTCGCTGCATTCTCTAGCTAACGAGTTTTGTTTAAAATTAAGGCATAAGTGCGATGTCAGTAAAGCCTCTTTGAGCAGCCTTTAGCCAGAGACTGCAGCGCCTCCTACAGTTAACTTGAATTTGCGAATTACGTATTAACATTCGTAGTTCAAATGTACTGTAGGAGTTTGGAGGTGCTACAGTCTCCCGCTATTGGTGGTTGAAGGAGGTAAACCAAAAGCCACTTACTTAGGATATGATTTGTCTAATGAGAATAATAAATCGTCTACTTGAAATTGAAATGTTTTCTCTCTTTGGCTAGTTTCTTAAGTTGAAAAGGTGGCTTATTAAAGCTCTGGAATTGCGAATATAGTTTTGTATTTTATGGTTGTAAAACGGGGAGAAGAAAAATAAATAAAGTTTTAAAAAAAATAAATAAAAATAAAAATCCATGTTAGTAAATGGAAAACGTCTTTTCAATATTCATTGGAAATGAAGTATGATCATCATTTCCTAAATGTATATTTGAGTATCTCTTTCCACTACTATAAGTATAAGACTAAATTTCATGTTTGAAAACTCAAGTCAATAGGTATGAAAACGGCAAGGAGCCGTAACTTTAACTCATTAGAAGCAAGGAAATAAAAAGCAATTAGGAATACTAATAACCAGACGCCAGTTCAAATTTGGCTCCAGTTGGTGGATTTTCAAGGTGCAAAAAATTAACAGCTTCCGTGTCGTAGAGTATGTGGCATATAAAAGATCCCTTGATTATTCTTATGTCATGAAGTACTCTCGGCAAAATAGAACTCCTGGTGCAGTTCCGCATTCAATAGAGCCCCAGGTGTTTTTATCTGTTAGGGAAACTGGGTACATAATTCTCGTGCTTATGGGGCTATGGTCCGATAGAGGTTCTACTTGAAAAAATGGATGCCGTTCTTTTCATTAGGTCTAAAAATGGTAGAATACCAATGCGTAGCTCAATTATAAGAAAAAACAAAACGTATCAATAATCATCAGGTAGGTAACAATTCGAACTAGCAATGTTTATGTCAACATCTTTTGCATTTCAGCATTTACAGGTAGTTATCGAAATGATGGAAACACTGAGACAAGTGTGGTGTTGGGAATCGCTACTCTGCCGTAAATGTTCTGTTAATAAAGGTGCCTTCTGACTGTAATCACTCACACTGGTGAACCCAGTTGGTGATTGAGTACTGTGGTCACTTTTGCTGCTATTGTTCGTTTTTTAGACATTACAATCCGCTTCAATACCCGTCGGTTTCTTTCACTGAGCTTCTTTTTCCATCTACTATTTTTCTTGGCCGAACTTGTCTTAGCGTGCTGTGCGTATGCTGTCATGACTTTAGATACTGTACCTCTAGAAACACCAAAAAATTGAGATGTTTCAGTTACACTTGCTCCAGCTAGACGCGCTCCAACAATTTGGCCTCTTTTAAAGTTTGAGAAGTCCGACATTTCACGTGCTTGAAAAAAATTCAAGACTTCCAGAACTTCAATTGAGCCACCATATACTATCTGAATATGTACATTGCTACTTATAAAAAACCAGACATCTAGTTTTATTCTTTACTACTTACGAAGTACAGTCAAAAATGTCACTTTTATTCACAGGTGTTTCCATTATTTTTATAACTACCTGTATATGAAGACAATCAGTTTAATGTATCAGTCTGCAAAATTATCCAGGTAGAATGAAATCATGTCGTGGACATTCGGTTTAATTTCCCACCCTAGCTAGAGATGGATAAAACATGAGGTAGTAATTATGGAAGGGAAGACAGCATAAGGGGTTTTCCGCAAATGATGTCACACTTTGATGGGGGAGGGATGTTCATGAAATTGTGAGTTTGTGACAAGGGGGAGGGAGGGGAATACAAGAAGTGTGACATCATGCATTTTAATGAGAATGTGCTCATTATAAACAACGTGACAAGTGATTAGGGGAGAGGGGCTGCAGACCCGGCTCCTGGGTTAGGCGGCCTAGGCGGCAGCCTAGGGCGGCAGATTTTGGGGGCGGCAAAATTTGAAGTAGATTTTTTTTTTTTAATATCAATATATGTTTAAGCGCCATAAGATTCACTGCTTTATTGCTAAAAAAGAAAAGAATTTAGAGAGTGTACCAGTGCTTGGATAGGCAAAAAATGGTTCAGAATTTAGCTAGAATTCAATTTACTTTTAGATGCGGCAAATTGCGTGATTTAAAAGTATTTTGAAAATATTAATATCTGTTTCAGTGTCATAAGATGCACAACTCTAGTGTTAAGAAAGGTAATTTAAAGTGTGTACCATAGTGTTTGGATATGCAAAACCCAGTCTTAAATTGAAGGAGAAACTCCCTTTAATTTTAAGCACTTTAGAATTATTTTTATTTTATCAATATAGAATTGTTTTAGATTATTACTTCCTTTTACAATAAAGGAAGTAGTGTATTCGCGAAAAAATTTCACCCAAAAATCGGCCTTAATTTCCATTTTGTCCACCCCCGAATGAATGTTGAGTTTTTTTTTCAACCCGACCACACGTGGATATGTGCCTAGGAACTTACAGACACCCGAAATATCCATTTTGACGATCCTCGAGTTAATAACAAGGAGTTTTCTCGTGACGTCTGTATGTACGTATGTATGTGCGTATGTGTGTATGTGTTATGTATGTCACATAACTCAAGAGCGGAATGTCCTAGAAAGTTGGAATTTGGTACGTAGACTCCTAGTGGGGTCTAGATGTGCACCTTCCTTTTTGGTTGCATTCGTATGCTCCAAAGGGGGTCTTTAGCCCCATTTTGAAAGGAAATCATTGTTAATTTCGATGTAAACCCACGTAGTGGTATAATCTGGCGAATACTTGGCCATATATCACCAGTCTTTTGGTCGCCAACTTGGCGACAAATTTGGCGATTTTTTTTTAAAAAATCTGGTTTTAATTTGGCCACTGTTGGTGATATTTTGAGAGTAAACTGTTGAATCATATTAAAACTGCCAGTAATGAGAAAATGACATTAAATTGGAGTAGAAGGAAGTCATGTGATGCACACATCAGCTCGTTATTATTAATCTTATTATTGAAGGGGTGGGGCGGCACATGTCAATATCGCCTTGGGCGGTATAACTGCTAGAGTCGGCCCTGGGATGATGTTAAGTAACATATGACATCACACATGTTTAGTGAGAACAGCTCATGATAAATAGCGTTACTTGTGACAATGGAAAGGGAAGTGGTTAAAGTGAAGTGTGGCACTTTGTGACAAAGGGTAGGAAAGGGAGGGGGGCTGCAAAAATTTTGAAAACGAGCTGATCTGTGCATCACATGACTTCCTTTTATTCCAATTTAATGTCATTTTCTCATTATTGGCAGTTTTAATATGATTCAATAGTTTACTCTCTAAATATCACCAACAGTGGCCAAATTGAAACCAGATTTTTGAAAAAAAAATTAAAACAAAATCGCCAAATTTGTCGTTAAGTTGGCGACAAAACTTGGCTCCCAAAAGACTGGCGATATATCGCCAATTGTCCGCCAAATTATAACACCACTTTAGTTTGCATCGAAATTAACAGTGATTTCCCCCCATAAAGGGGCAAAAGACCCCCTTTGGAGCATATGAATGCAACCAAAAAGGAAGGTGCAGAACTAAACCCCACTAGGAGTATGCGTAGCAAATTTCAACTTTCTAGGACTTTCCGTTCTTGAGTTATGCGACATACATACACACATACGCACATATACATACGTACATACAGGCGTCACGAGAAAAGTTGTTGTAATTAACTCGGGGATCGTCAAAATGGATATTTCGAGTGTCTGTACGTTCCTAGGCACATATTCACGTGTGATCGAGTTGAAAAAAAAACTCAATATTCATTTGTGGGTGAGCAAAATGGAAATTAAGGCCGATTTTTGGGTGAAAATTTTTCTGCGAATACAATATTTCCTTTACTTCGTAAAAGGAAGTAAAAAGTGTAACATCGCTTATATGTAAAGTCAGAACAAACAGCGTAAGTAGAAGCACAAATTTGTAAATTACAGCAGACACGTGTTTCGGCGTTACAGGGAACGCCTTTTTCAATGCAAAAAATAATGAGCTTATGGATGAAAAGTACTTACGTTGTTTGTTCTGACTTTACTATTCAGCACAAAGGTATTTATTTATCTTTTTATCTTATCGCTTATATGGTCAACTCCTAAAAAGAAATTTGTCGGTGTACTTATTTTAGTTTTCTTTTCCAGCCGCTGAAACCGTTCGCGCCACAGAGACCGCTAAAGGGGGTATCAAGTACGAGCTGGTTCTGTCGGAGCCATCTGTGAATGATCCCCCGAAGAAAGATCAGATCACCTCACCACCGAAAACCATGTCTGTGGAAGAGATCGAGCAGAAGCTCAAAGCCGCCGAGGAAAGAAGGCTTGTAAGTACCCAAAACTATCATAAGCTCCTTCAATTTGAAGATTTAATAGCTCATAAAAGTATAGGGGGTGTGGTTGTCCAAAAACCTGACATCCTCTAACCACAACTTCTTTAAAAATAAAAATGATTTATAACATTTTTTGAGCAATCACGATTCCTTATTGTTCTCACTTGACTGTTTTTGACGTTCCTTTGATTTTTCCCACTGCCACCCTCCGCACCATCACCGTCGACCGGGTCCTCACGATGCTGCACCTCTAGCGAAAGCCGTCTCCAGGTTGCATCCATGTCCTACACACACGCGCATACATACACAACTACGCACACACACACGCACACATACACACACACAAACACATACACACATACACCTACATACACATACACACACGCATACATACAGACACCTACACATACACGCACAAAAACATACACACACATACACACAACTACCCACACATTCAAGCCTACACACAGACACAAACACATATGCCTACACACATACACACACCTACACCTGCTCACACCTACACACACATACACACACCTACACACACATACACCTGCACACACATACACATACACACATGCATACATACAGACACCTACACATACACACACAAAAACATACACACACACATACACACAACTACCCACACATTCATGCCTGCACACAGACACAAACATATGCCTAGACACACATACACATACCCCCACAGACAAACACACACGCCTACATACACACACTCGTGATTGCGAAAAACGTAATTTGAATTCAAGATGTCAAAATTCAAATTAATTTTTTTTTTTTTACATTTTATGCTGTGTTTTTTTTTTTTTTTTTTTTGGAGGTGCTAAATATAGAGAGCGAAAACAGGGTGAGTCGTACACTATAAAAACGATTCAGAAACGTTCCTGGAAAATAATGGGCAGCTGATGTGCCTAATTTCTTCCAGTAATATATCTTGGAAAACCAGGAACGCTTTCCGCTAAAAGTCAGTAACCTTTCTGAAATTGATCTTGAAACTTTCTGAAGAAGTGCGAAATCGCCCCTGTTAAAGCCAGCCACGTCTCTAGACCATTCTAGAAAAATTAAGTAGGTTTAGTGTAATTGATTAGAACCTTCTTGATTTACCAAGAAGGCTCCATAAAAATCAGAACGACCGCGGCCAAAGCTATGCAAGAAGGAACCAAAACTATCTCTTGTCTGCAATTCCTGCCTTGCAAGGCTGTAGCTATTCATTGACTTTTTCACTTTCATTGGGAGCTTAGTCAATCTGGACAGGCCGTAAACAATCTTAGGCCGATAAACTTAATAAAAACGCTCATTCAATCTTTCTTTAAACTGGTTGCTAAAAATATTTTCCACAACAGTGTAAAGTCTGCACGCGTGCAACTTGTCGCGATTCAGGAAACTTTTTTGTGAAGATACTTGTTTTTACGGGGAAATAGGTGAAAACGTGTGAAATCCCGATACGTTCCACGGAAATAACCAGAAACGTTTCGGCATTTTTTTACAGTGTAAAGACGCACGGTAGAAATGAAACTTTTGTACTGCAGGGAAACAATTTAATCCTTCATCAATAACTTTTGAATAGCATACATTGTATCCATCATCCATTTATTTATATAAAAATACTAGAGGACCCGACAGACGTTGTTCTGTTCAAATTTTGTAAATTGAAAAATTTCAATAAACTATCAAGTGTTTGAACCGTTCTTCTGAAAAAAAAAAAAGTTTAAAAAATGTTTTAAGCTGCTTGTTGTCAGAATGCGTGCATTTATTACAACTTGATTTATCTAATGCCCACTGAGCCGTTGTTTTATTAACTATTTTTACTCCCGTACTTGATGGTTTGTTCCTTCAGCCATACTCAAAGGATAAAAAGCGTCCTCATGTATTAAGTGTAAAAAACTAACTACCCATCTACACCAAACGGGAAATCCCGCTGCAACATCCACTATGCGAAAAAAAGGAAACAATAGAAAGGATATCATTTTAAAAAATGATAAAGGTAAAAACAGTTATCTGAATATGCGAAAATCACTCATCCCCCCCTCCCGAAGTAAAATAAATACATTCTTCAACTAAAATGACTAAAAACTCTTTAAAAACGAAAATTTCCTTTAATAATGTACTGATTAGTTTGATAATCCTTAAAGTGCTCTTGACATTGGTGCCAAAACTCAGATGGATTTGAGCCGAGAAAGAAATGTTGCTAGGTACGGTACTTTTTAACCGACTTCAAAAAGGAGGCGGTTATCAATTCATACCGTATGTATGTTTTTTTTTGTTTGTTTGTCCACTCATAGCGTCTCACCTAGTGAACCGATTTTGATGATTCTTTTTTTAATGGATAGGGGATGGCTCAACTTAGGTCCCATTACTTTGTTTGACCATATTTGTTCTTTAGAAAAAAAGTTATGGGCAAAAAACAGTAAATTTTATGCACTTTCCCTATTAAATGATTTTGTAGCGAAGTTCGCACTTTTCATCTGTGGATAACGGTGGTTCAGTGGTAGAATTCTCGCCTCCCACACGAGTGACCCGGGTTCAAATCCCGACTAGGACAAAGTGAATTTTACTAAAATTTCGTTTCTACTGTTTCCCGTATTTTCTCGAATCTTCTATTAATTTTTGTATCTTTCCAAGTCTGGAAAGTTTCAGCACTTTCTCAAGTTGTATATAAGGAGATGTAACGTTCATTCGTGGTTCTAAATAAAGATCTCGAGTTGAGACTAACGAGTATTCGCTTCATTTGGCTTTCACATTGTCTTCGCTATCTTCATCTACGCGACAATAGGAAACTCATTGTTATAAAAGTTTGGTGCCATATAACAGTAACATTAATAGTAATTGTAATGATAATTTTGAATGAAGGCTTCTCTGAAGCAAGCATCAAATTTCTTCAAGGGATATATCGATAATGAGGAATCTGGCGCTGTCGTCTCATTTTTGGCGTAAATAATTTTATTTTAGTAACCCTGCTAATTTATAGTAACCCTATGTGAATTATCAAAATCTTCCTTTCTTCAGTGCTATTGCTCCATAGTAGGGGTAAACCTAACCTGGAAGCGAGGTGATGCAGTGATTAGGATCTGCTTAGCTTTTACAATGCTACCATTAGGTTTGACTCAACTACTCTGTAGTATTTTTATCGTTATCATCTATGCCGATAACAATGATCGGGGCTAAGTAAGAAAATACAGGATTGCATCATGAGCAACTTAGATGCTGTGGAATGTAAATTAGTTAGGCAAAACGTAATACTTAAATGGTTATAATTAAATTAACTACGCATGATTTCCAGAGAGGAACAAAGATGAGTTTTTAGTGCCAATCGCTTAAAGTTTAACGCGTGTCAAATTTTTTTTTAGTATGGAGCATTTTTAAGAAAAAAATGTGAAGTTTCGAGATGGTATTATTTCTGAAATACCTACATTTACACTAAAAAGAATGAAATAAAAAAATTTTGAAAAAAAATATAGAACCGACTTCAAAATTGCTCTAAAAAGTGAAAAATAATTTTATTCTTTAAACACCATCGATAATGCTTTTAAACATAATTTTTGAAGTTGGCGCAAAAACGATAGATAAAATCATTCACAGTCATAACTCAAATACAACTGTAAATTTAACCAGGACCAGTTTCTTCACTATCACATACATTATGCATTGATGACAGCATATTTGAATAGCGATATAAATGTTTCGTTCGTAACTTTGGATGCTTTTCTGAAAAAAAAATATGAACGAAGCATGGTTACACTGGATTTTACGTTTTGTTTTTGCGCCAACTTCAAAAATTATGTTTAAAAGCATTATCGATGGTGTTTAAAGAATAAAATTATTTTTCACTTTTTAGAGCAATTTTGAAGTCGGTTCTATTTTTTTTTTCAAAATTTTTTTATTGATCATTTGGTTAGGTCAACCTGAAGCACCGATCCGGTCACATGGTTCAACTACACACGTTTTGCGTGAACCTTCCAGTACTTTACTTTGAAATATATCACGGGAGCTAAATTCGTTGCTTTCAAGAGAAATGAAGGCTTCTCTCTCTCTCTCTCTCTCTACGTTTTATCTATTCTCAATTGACATATCACAGTAGGAAATTTCATTACAAAAATTAGAGCTGGCTTTCTTATTGTCCTTTGGCAACGGGTTAAATATTTTTTTCATTTCTCGTTCAACAATAGGTTAAGATAAATATTAATCATTTGGGAGAAATAACCATCCAAAGTTTTAATTAATTAATTAATTAACAAAGACATTTCCGATTTGATCCATCGCGCTTCAAAACCATGCTTGCCACAACTTAATTGCACACAAAAAATTTTATCAAAATCGATCCAGCCGTTTAAAAGCCTTATGGTGACAAACGTCCGCACAGAAGATTTTTATATATTAAGATGTACATTTGTTTCACGGAATCATATTCTTCGTTCTTAAGAGAAATTGATGTTTTCGTACACACAGAGGAAAAGATGTAAATACGGGCATAAGTGTAAATATGGGCATCCCTCCCCAGTGACTAAGGGAGATACGGAAGACTGGCGAGCCATTTACTGATATAAGATAGAAGAGTGCAGTTGGAAACATTCTACTAAGTAGTGTGAATGCAGCGTGAGTTTCTGTGCAAATTGGTGTTTTTTTGGACTGCTAATTTCATGTTCTTACGTTGAGTTAAAAACAATTTCACAGTGCTATCTAGAAAGCGGAGATCTTAAGCTACTTTTAGAAGCACACCTTTAGTCACGCACGCTTTTACGTTTCGTGTGATAGTGGCCATTTGTCTTAGGTGTAGTTGGTGTAAATAAGGGCCCCCATTTAAAGAGTGCCGATAACTACACCACCTCTTTTTTTAACAACAAAGTGTCTGCTATGGTGTCCTATATCCAGGATTCGAAAATATCCGATATTTTAATATATATATATATATATCTAATATTTTCAATCAGCACAAACTAACCTTCAAAATAGTAAATACATCCTTAAATCACTCGTTTTTTGTATTATTACAATATATAGACTTACAATTAAAGTTTCTTTCATTATTTAGATCTAATATTTCATTTTACCTTTTAATCAATTTTAATGGACTTAATTTAGCTTTAGCTCTTTACTCATTTTTCTTTTGTAAGCTACTTTTGCACAGTTATATGATTCAGTAATAAAACATATGCATTAGTCGGTGCACAGTCATAAACGATTTTCTTTTTTTCTGGCCAATGTTTAATATTTAATTAGATACTTTTAATGTGAATTAAAATTGTTACATCACTCCTAATTTTATGAATATAAAATACAAGTGAAAAAAAGAATATTATATTACTTTGTTATGTGAATGATGTATTAATACATCATAAAAATTTTGTTCAGAACTTTTGGGTATTTTTAATAATAAATGAACAATAACTATGATTCATATAATTTTTGTATTAAAAATACCGTAGTTGGAAATATAAATATCGAAAATATCAAAATATCATGATATTTTCAAAATAAATATGGGGTATATATCCTGATATATATCAGGATACATATCGACTGATATATATCGGCGAATCCTGCCTATATCAAAATTCCTATGTCTGTTATGATGAAGTAGCGTATTTTGCTTCTTGATTGTGATTTCTCATTAACTCTACTGTCTGACCACGGATTGTATGGAAAGACAAACATCTGTTTTACAGCCGGAAATGGACGAATCTATTATTTTTTTGCGATGCCAGTTTTTGCAGAAGCAGAAACTCATTCAAATGAGCGGAATACCGTCATTAAATTTTTACTTTTTCCCTTCATTCAGATGGATTTGTCTTACCTGGACGTTTGAAAATTCCATACAATCCGTGGTTGGACAGTATGTTAATGAACAATGAAGAAGCACCATAACCTAGATGCAAACCATGCTAGACATAAGAAGAAAGCGACGTTTAGCCCCAAGATGGCGGGCGTGTCGCTACTTTATGGAAGGTGACTTCCCTTCCAAAAAGTAACATCAACATTGCTCTTCCTCTTTTCCACATTCCACTTATGCTCTCAGCTCATCTGAGTGCAAGCAAGATGTAATTAAACTTTTATTCATGTTTTCCATGTTCTGTACTGTGCTTATTGCTTTCATAGGTTTAAATACGGAATCATGTGTCTGTAATGGTTCAATTCAATTTACATTATATGTGTAGGTAAGAAATGATTTGCCATTCGTACAAATCGCAGTTTGAACTGCCTTCTGGAACGAATTGTGTACGAATATGGAAGTTTCACTTTGCAGTGTTTTCAAATGTTTGTGCACTCGTGTAAATAATTCTAATAATTATTTTTTAATTTTCAGAACTGTTATAACAGTTCTGACACCATGTAGTCTACCATGTAACCTACATAAATGTAGGTTACATAGTTGTTGCACAGTTGAGTGCATCTTTATACCACATTACTGTTGTTACAACTTTTCCCATTAATTGGCTTTTGTTCTTCATATTTTAGATGTTGGAAGCTGAGAGACTGAACCAAATAAACGAAAAGAAAAACAAACTTCAAGAAGCCAGCCAGAAGCGTCAAGAATTCAACAACAATTTTATCCAATCCACGAAGGAATCTCTGGAGCAAAAGATGGAGACTTTTGAAAATAACAGGGAAGCCAAACTTAAGGCTTTGCAAGAAAAGCTTAAGGAACATGTAAGAAAACCTACGTCTTCATCTTTCAAATCACTCGCGCAGATTCAATGGAGTAGTTTTCAAAATTTTAAAAGTATTTTTTTCTGAAAGAGCATGCTTAAAAACATAGGATCTGACTATTTTTTTAAATAATTTGTTTAAGTTTAATATTAAAAAAAAAAAAAAAATACTTAAATCGGTGTGCTTTCATTGTTTATGTTTCTGCCAATGACATCACAAATGAAGAAATGCCATTCAGTGCTGCCACCCATTCACAGAGCAAAATATTTAATTCGCAACTTTACTCTCGTGCATTGGCAATGATATGGTTGATAGCAAGCGTAGAGCGCAATATGTAATTCGCTTTTTGATTATCACAACGTGATAGAAAGATGTGCCTAAGTGCATCATTTGTGATGTCATCAAGACCATGCTTTGTTTGAAAAATCGGACATTTTGAAAAATTAATAAAAAAAGAACTGTTGGGGAAATGAAAGTATTTTCTGGATCCATGTTATTTTTTTTTTGTTCATTATATCAATTTCAATGACTAAAAGTAGTACTTTTGACTGAAGGAAACCACCCCATTATACTGTCGTATGTATTGATTGTTTTTGGTTTAAATCTGGATTTAAGAACGAATGCATTATTTATATAGCTTTAAAAAATGTACAGATTTTTTGGAAGCTTGATCTTACGTCCTACATTACGCTAGGATGTAGCTACAGTTTGGTTCCAAATACGAGTCATTCGTGTGAAATCAGTACAAATTAGACTTAATTTCAATTACTCTCACCAATTAACCGCAATTTTTTATTGCATCTTTACTTGTTTGTATATAATTAAGTATCAATGGTTTGAACATAAGTTATTTGATATGGATTTAAAAATATTAGGATCCCTCATGGAGTTACATATTTTTATGGAGTTACGTATTTTTATTCATATTTCTAAGCGTCCAGCAACAAATTAATCTTGAAACTACCGTTCTATTCCCAAAGAAAAAGATACAGTAACACAGAACAAACACAAAATGAAACAATGATCCTAAAATTGTAATTCTGTTTTCAATTTGAAGACAAAAAACTTTTTTTCCCATCATTAATACAAATGTAACATAGTGAACATTCAGTAACCCAAATTAACTATCAGAAATAAAGAATAAGACGCACCTTGTTTGTCGACCGTAAAATTTAATGTGGCTAACTGGGAACATAAAATGTACTTCTTATTCTTCTTAAAAATATTACCAGGTTTAATGTAATAACTTCCTTTTTATTTCACTTTCAGAATAGTTTTTATGGACAATATAAACCATAGAAAATGTTAAAACTGTTTTTATGTGAAATTTAATATTCAACTTTTACTTTGTCTTGTTGCTGCATTTCATCAATCTTAAACCACTTTTTAAAACTAGGAGACCTAATATTCTTCTTTTTCCTATAAAGCAAAACATTTTAGAGCCTTTGCTAAAAAATGTGTACACTCAAACCTGTTTTTGTGCTGTAGATAAGGACCGCATGAAAAAAATTGCATAAAAAATAGTTCAAAATTACACTATTAAGCACTCGTTTTAAAGCTAGGTAAATCAATTAAGTCCCAATTTGTGTGAAATTTTCAAAGACCGCACAAAAAAAAAAAAAAAAAAAAAAAAAGAAAGAAAGAAAAAGGAAAAAAAACCCGCACAAAAACAAGTCTGGGTGCAGGGTGTAGTTTTTTTATTTTTGATTATACACATCAGCTAAAATAATCAATAACTAAATGTGTTTACTTCGATGCAAGAATTAAAGTTAAGAACAAAGATCAAAAGTGACGGAGATTGGTTGTACGCTTTTTACGAGAATGACCTATATCCATCATACAGGGTCACAATAAATAACTTGAACACACATAATACATTATAATTTTAAGGCTAATGAAAATATTACGACCCAACTTCAAAGTAGAGTGCTGGCCAAATCATTAGACTGAAGAGTTTTTTATTTTGTTTTTTTGTACACTATTTATACTAAAAAATTATTTATTTTACTGTTAAAGTACAATACATACTGTACACTGATTATTACGTCATTTTAGCATAATTTAATGATTGCAGGATGCAGGTGGCAGCACTGTCTGCTTTGTTTATGTTCTTTATTTATCTACCTACCAGGAACATAACCTCAATCAGCTTAAACAGTTCACTAGTTCTTTTTATTAACGTGTTCTGTATATTTAAAGTTAGTTTTAGGTAATTAGTGAGTGTGTATGTGATTATATATAATAGTGAGTATAAACAATTTCTTACCTCCTTTTTTAAAAAGTTAAGAAATAGTGTAAACCTTGTGAAAAATATGCCGAAAAGACTTAAAATGCTCATCAAGAACAAGGGAATGCATACTAAATATTAGATAATTATTTCACTGTTCGTTAATGTGTCTATAGTTATGTAATCAATAAAGAATTTACTTTTAAAACAGTCTTAGTCTAATAATATGGCCAGTACTGTAATATGAATGCATTATGTCATCTACTGTATTTACAAATTTTCTTTCCTTTAGCCTAAATGCAGAGGTTTAAATGTGTCACAAAATTTTCGGCTATTTGCCGCAACTGACTTGATTATATTTTATCCCATTCCTTGCATAAGGATTTCTATAGGGATGCCAAAGTTTTATGCGGTTCGGTTCAGCACACATCCTTGCTTCTAAGACCTTACATTGTTGAACGGCATCAAGGACTCCAATCTAATGGTTTGGGGTGGGATTTGTCCCAGTGGAAAAACATCACTTGTTTTTGTTGAACAAGGGATTAAGATTAATCAAGAAACATATCACAAACGCATTGTGGAAGATTTTGTCTTACCGTGGTTGCAAAAGTTCTTTGGAAACAAAAGATGGAAAGACAGGATTCCTCACACTTGCACACAGAGTAAAGGCACTCAAGATTGGTGCAAAACACATTCCCTGGACTTCATCGGAGCTCAAGATTGGCCCCCGTATTCCACAGATTTGAACCTAACTTATTATTCTGTTTACTTAATTTGAAGCTCTAGATATTTCGCTCATGTGCTTTTTACAATATTATGTATTAAGTTTCCTCAGAAATTAAGTTCGAACTGGAAAGAAAATAAATAAGCAGCACCTCGACTCTCTAAATCTTGCTCTGTGATGTTTTGACTGTGCAGTGCACTAGCTACTAGGGTGGGCCGAAAAAAGGAAATTTTTGATAAGCAACTTCTAATAGCAAAGAAAAGTTGTGTATTGCCATCCTAAACATGGGAAACATAATAAAAAAAATTAATATTTATGTCTTCAGATCGCGCATTGGCAGCAAAGCTTGAAAAAAAGGTAAAAAAAGGTCAATTTTCTAATATTTTTATAAAAATCTAAATGTTCAAAAAAAAAAAAAAAAAAAAATCTAAACGCTTTTAAAAGCTTTCTTTCAATAGTCTTTTAATATATCTTTGAAAATATTTGCATTCCTTTACAGTTTTAATTGTAAAGAAATGCAAATATTTTCAAAGATATATTAAAAGACAGCATTTAATAGTGTTTAGAACAAAAGTTTTGAACATTTAGATTTTTATAAAAATATTTGAAAATTGACCATTCTTTAACTTTTTCTCAAACTTTGCTGCCAATGCGCGATCTGAAGACATAAATATTAATTTTTTGATTATTTTTCCCATGTTTAAGATGGAAATACACAACTTTTTTTTTGCTATTAGAAGTTGCTTATCAGAAATTTCTTTTTTTCGGCCCACCCTACTAGCCACTCTTGTGGTTAGCTGATATACAAACTGAAATGAGAAAAAAAACCTGTTATCTGTAACTGTTAACTTGTACAATATCCCTGTTCTTGTTTTATACATAAACTAGCCACCTTCGTCTGCTAGACCTTTCACCTTTTAGCACAATTCGCTTTTTAGGCCAATCAGCATCCTACGTCAAGAATGTCGGCTGCTCAAATTCTCTATTAGAGTGAAAATTTTAACCTGTTTCAACTAGAGCCGCTATATAGATAGGCCGACGCATCAGCTTAAGATCAGCCTTTTGGATCGGAGCGCGTGTTTGAGTGGTTGTCTTTTCTGGCGAGTTATCGCATTGGTGATTGTTCATTGTAAGCAATTATTAGCCACGTGAATTT